>NW_027423404.1:0-87018 GCF_048934315.1 Petromyzon marinus | reverse complement strand
GACCGCCCTGGACCGCCCGGGACGACCCGAGACCGCCCGGGACCGCCCGGGACCGCCCGGGACCGCCGGGACCGACCGGGAGCGCCCGGGACCGCCCGGGACCGCCCCGGACCGCCCGGGACCACCCGGGACTGCCCGGGACCGCCCGGGACTGCCCGGGACCGCCCGGGACCGCCCGGGACCGCCCGGGTCCGCCCGGGACCACCCCGGACCGCCCGTGACCGCCCCGGACCGCCCGGGACCGCCCCACACCGCCCAGGACCGCCCGGGACCGCCCAGGACTGCCCGGGACCACCCGGGACTGCCCGGGACCGCCCTGGACCGCCCGGGATCGCCCCGGACCGCCCGGGACTGCCCCGGACCGCCCGGGACCGCCCGGGACCGCCCAGGACCGCCCGGGACCGCCCGGGACCGCCCGGGACCGCCCGGGACCGCCCGGGACCGCCCGGGACCGCCCGAGACTACCCAGGACCGCGCCGGACCGCCCGGGACCGCACCCGGACCGCCCAGGACCACACCCGGACCGCCCGGGACCGCCCCGACCGCCCGGGACCGCCCGGGACCGCATGGGACCGCCCCGGACCGCCCGGGACTGCCCTAGAACGCCCGGGACCGCCCGGGACCGCCCGGGACCGCCCCGGACCGCCCGGGACTGCCTCGGACCGCCCGGGACCGCCCAGGACCGCCCGGGACCGCCCTGGACCGCCCGGGACCGCCCTGGAACGCCCGGGACCGCCCGGGACCGCCCGGGACCGCCCGGGACCGCCCTGGGACCGCCCGGGACCGCTCGAGACCGCCCGGGTCCGCCCGGGAGCGCCCGGGACCACCCGGGGACTGCCCGGACCGCCCGGGAACACCCGGGACCGCCCGGGACCACCCGGGACCGCCCCGGACTGCCCGGGACTGCCCAGGACCGCACAGGACCGCCCGGGACCGCCCGGGACCGCCGTGGACCGCCCGGCACCGCCCCGGACCGCCCGGGACAGCCCCGGACCGCTCGGGACCGCCCGGGACCGCCCGGGACCGCCCCGAACCGCCCGGGACCGCCCCAGACCGCCCAGGACCGCCCCGGACCGCCCGGGACCGCCCGGCACCGCCCGGGACCGCCCGGGACCGCCCCGGACCGCCCGGGACCGGCCCGGACCACCCGGGACCGCCCCGGACCGCCCGGGACCGCCCCGGACCGCCCGGATGGCCCGGGACCGCCCGGGACCGCCCGGGACCGCCCGGGACCGCCCGGGACCGCCCGGGACCGCCCGGACCACCCCGGACCGCCCGGGACCGCCCCGGACCGCCTGGGACCGCCCAGGACCGCCCTGGACCGCCGGGACCGCCCGGGACCGCCCGAGACCGCCCGGGACCTCCCGGGACGGCCCGGGACCGCCCGGGACCACCGGGGACCGCCCTGGACCGCCCGGGACCGCACCCGGACCGCCCAGGACCACACCCGGACAGCCCGGGACCGCACCGACCGCCCGGGACCGCCCAGGACCGCCCGGGACCGCCCGGGACCGCCCTGGACCGCCCGGGACCGCCCGGGACCGCCCTGGACCGCCCGGGACCGCCCGGGACCGCACGGGACCGCCCAGGACCGCCCCGGACCGCCCGGGACCGCCCCGGACCGCCCGGGACCGCCCCGGACCGCCCAGGACCGCCCGGACCGGCCGGACCGCCCCGGACCGCCCGGGACCGGCCCGGACCGCCCGCGACCGCCCCGGACCGCCCGGGACCGCACCGGACCGCCCGGGACCGCCCGGGACCGCCCGGGCCCGCACGGGACCGCCCAGGACCGCCCCGGACCGCCCGGGACCGCCAGGGACCGCCCGGGACCGCCCGGGACCGCCCGGGACCGCCCGGGACTGCCCGGGACCGCCCGGGACCGCCCCTTACAGCCCCGGACCGCCCCGGATTGCCCCGGGCGGCCCGGGACCGCCCTGGACCGCCCGGGACCGCCCCGGACCACCCGGGACCGCCCCGGACCGCCCGGGACCGCCTGGGACCGCCCCGGACCGCCCCGGACCGCCCTGGATAGCCCCGAACCGCCCGGGACCGCCCGGGACCGCCCGGGACCGCCCGGGACCGCCCGGGACCGCCCGGGACCGCCCGGGACCGCCCCGGACCGCCCGTGACCGCCCCGGACCGCCCGAGACCGCCCCAGACCGCCCGGGACCGCCCCGGACCGCCCGGGACCGCCAGGGACCGCCCGGGACCGCCCGGGACCGCCCGGGACCACCCGGGACCGCCCGGGACCGCCCGGGACCGCCCCGGACCGCCCGGGACCACCCCGGACCGCCCGGGACCGCCCGGGACCGCCCAGGACTGCCCGGGACCGCCCGGGACCGCCCGGGACCGCCCGGGACCGCCCGGGACCGCCCGAGACCGCCCGGGACCACCCGGGACCGCCCGGGACCGCCCGGGACCGCCCGGGACCGCCCCGGACCGCCCGGGACCGCCCGGGACCGCCTCGGACCGCCCAGCACCGCCCAGGACCGTCCGGGATCGCCCTGGACCGCCCGGGACCGACCTGGAACGCCGGACCGCCCGGGACCGCCCGGGACCGCCTGGGACCGCCAGGGACCGCCCTGGACCGCCCGGGACGACCCGAGACCGCCCGGGACCGCCCGGGACCGCCCGGGACCGCCCGGGACCGACGGGAGCGCCCGGGACCGCCCGGGGACCGCCCCGGACCGCCCGGGACCACCCGGGACTGCCCGGGACCGCCCGGGACTGCCCGGGACCGCCCGGGACCGCCCGGGACCGCCCGGGTCCGCCCGGGACCACCCCGGACCGCCCGTGACCGCCCCGGACCGCCCGGGACCGCCCCACACCGCCCAGGACCGCCCGGGACCGCCCGGGACTGCCCGGGACCACCCGGGACTGCCCGGGACCGCCCTGGACCGCCCGGGATCGCCCCGGACCGCCCGGGACTGCCCCGGACCGCCCGGGACCGCCCGGGACCGCCCAGGACCGCCCGGGACCGCCCGGGACCGCCCGGGACCGCCCGGGACCGCCCGGGACCGCCCGGGACCGCCCGAGACCACCCAGGACCGCGCCGGACCGCCCGGGACCGCACCCGGACCGCCCAGGACCACACCCGGACCGCCCGGGACCGCCCCGACCGCCCGGGACCGCCCGGGACCGCATGGGACCGCCCCGGACCGCCCGGGACTGCCCTAGAACGCCCGGGACCGCCCGGGGACCGCCCGGGACCGCCCCGGACCGCCCGGGACTGCCTCGGACCACCCGGGACCGCCCAGGACCGCCCGGGACCGCCCTGGACTGCCCGGGACCGCCCTGGAACGCCCGGGACCGCCCGGGACCGCCCGGGACCGCCCGGGACCGCCCTGGACCGCCCGGGACCGCCCGAGACCGCCCGGGTCCGCCCGGGAGCGCCCGGGACCACCCGGGACTGCCCCGGACCGCCCGGGAACACCCGGGACCGCCCGGGACCACCCGGGACCGCCCCGGACTGCCGGACTGCCCAGGACCGCACAGGACCGCCCGGGACCGCCCGGGACCGCCGTGGACCGCCCGGCACCGCCCCGGACCGCCCGGGACAGCCCCGGACCGCTCGGGACCGCCCGGGACCGCCCGGGACCGCCCCGAACCGCCCGGGACCGCCCCAGACCGCCCAGGACCGCCCCGGACCGCCCGGGACCGCCCGGCACCGCCCGGGACCGCCCGGGACCGCCCCGGACCGCCCGGGACCGGCCCGGACCACCCGGGACCGCCCCGGACCGCCCGGGACCGCCCCGGACCGCCCGGGATGGCCCGGGACCGCCCGGGACCGCCCGGGACCGCCCGGGACCGCCCGGGACCGCCCGGGACCGCCCGGACCACCCCGGACCGCCCGGGACCGCCCCGGACCGCCTGGGACCGCCCAGGACCGCCCTGGACCGCCGGGACCGCCCGGGACCGCCCGAGACCGCCCGGGACCTCCCGGGACGGCCGGGGACCGCCCGGGACCACCGGGGACCGCCCTGGACCGCCCGGGACCGCACCCGGACCGCCCAGGACCACACCCGGACAGCCCGGGACCGCCCCGACCGCCCGGGACCGCCCAGGACCGCCCGGGACCGCCCGGGACCGCCCTGGACCGCCCGGGACCGCCCGGGACCGCCCTGGACCGCCCGGGACCGCCCGGGACCGACCGGGAGCGCCCGGGACCGCCCGGGACCGCCCCGGACCGCCCGGGACCACCCGGGACCGCACGGGACCGCCCGGGACTGCCCGGGACCGCCCGGGACCGCCCGGGACCGCCCGGGACCGCCCCGGACTGCCCGGGACCGCCCGGACCGCCCCGGACCGCCCGGGACTGCCCCGCACCGCCCGGGACCGCCCGGGACCGCCCGCGACCGCCCGGGACCGCCCCGGACCGCCCGGGACCACCCGGGACCGCCCGGGACCGCCCGGGTCCGCCCTGGACCGCCGGGACCGCCCCGGACCGCCCGGGACCGCCCGGGACCACCCGGGACTGCCCGGGACCGCCCGGGACCGCGCAGGACCACCCCGGACCGCCCGGGACCACACCCGGACCGCCCAGGACCACACCCAGACCGCCCGGGACCGCCCCGACCGCCCGGGACCGCCCGGGACCGCCCGGAACCGCCCCGGACCGCCCGGGACCGCCCTAGAACGCCCGGGACCGCCCGGGACCGCCCGGGACCGCCCAGGACCGCCCGGGACCGCCTCGGACCGCCCGGGACCGCCCAGGACCGCCCGGGACCGCCCTGGACCGCCCGGGACCACCCGGGACCGCCCCGGACCGCCCGGGACCGCCCGCGACCGCCCGGGACCGCCCGGGACCGCCCGGGACCGCCCGGGACCGCCCGGGACCGCCCGAGACCGCCCGGGACCACCCGGGTCCGCCCGGACCGCCCGGGACCGCCCGGGACCGCCCCGGACCGCGCGGGACCGCACCCGGACCGCCCAGGACCCCACCCGGACAGCCCGGGACCGCCTCGGACCGCCCGGGACCGCCCTAGAACGCCCGGGACCGCCCGGGACCGCCCGGGACTGCCCTGGACCGCCCGGGACCGCCCGGGACTGCCCTGGACCGCCGGGACCGCCTGGGACCGCCCAAGACCGCCCGGGACCACCCGGGACCGCCCGGGGACCGCCCGGGACCGCCCGGGACCGCCCCGGACCGCCCGGGACGACACCCGGACCGCCCACGACCACACCCGGACTGCCCGGGACCGCCCCGGACCGCCCGGGACCGCCCGGGACCACCCGGGACCACCCGGACCGCCCGGGACCGCCCTAGAAGGCCCGGGTACCGCCCGGGACCGCCCGGGACCGCCCCGGACCGCCCGGGACCGCCTCGGACCGCCCGGGACCGCCCAGGACCGCCCGGGACCGCCCTGGACCGCCCGGGACAGCCCGGGACCCGCCCCCGGACCGCCCGGGATCGCCCCGGACCGCCCGGGACCGCCCGGACCGCCCGGGACTGCCCCGGACCGCCCGGGACCGCCCGGGACCGCCCGGGACCGCCCGGGACCGCCCGGGACCACCCGGCACCGCCCCGGGACCGCCCGGGACCGCCCGGGACCGCCCAGGACCGCCCGGGACCACCCGGGACCACCCGGGACCGCCCGGGACCGCCCTAGACCGCCCGGGACCGCTCTGGACCGCGCGGGACCGCCCGGGACTGCCCGGGACCGCCCGGGACTGCCCCGGACCGCCCCGGACCGCCCCGGATTGCCCCGGACCGCCCGAGACCGCCCCGGACCGCCCGGGACAGCCCCGGACCGCCCGGGACCGCCCGGGAACGCCCCGGACTGCCCCGGACCACTCCGGATTGCCCCGGACCGCCCAGGACCACCCCGGACCGCCCGGGACTGCCCCGGACCGCCCGGGACCGCCCCGGACCGCCCGGGACCACCCGGGACCGCCCGGGACCGCCCGGGTCCGCCCTGGACCGCCGGGACCGCCCCGGACCGCCCGGGACCGCCCGGGACCACCGGGGACCGCCCGGGACCGCCCGGGACCGCCCATGACCACCCCGGACCGCCCGGGACCACACCCGGACCGCCCAGGACCACACCCAGACCGCCCGGGACCGCCCCGACCGCCCGGGACCGCCCCGGACCGCCCGGGACCGCCCTAGAACGCCCGGGACCGCCCGGGACCGCCTGGGACCGCCCAGGACCGCCCGGGACCGCCTCGGACCGCCCGGGACCGCCCAGGACCGCCCGGGACCGCCCTGGACCGCCCGGGACCACCCGGGACCGCCCCGGACCGCCCGGGACCGCCCCGGATCGCCCAGGACCGCCCCGGACCGCCTGGGACCGCCCGGAACCGCCCCGGACCGCCCCGGACCACCCCGGATTGCCCCGGACCACCCGGGACCGCCCCGGACCGCCCGGGACCGCTCCGGACCGCCCGGGACCGCCCACGGACCGCCCGGGACCGCCCCGGACCGCCCGGGACTGCCCCGGACCGCCCGGGACCGCCCCGGACCGCCCGGGACCGCCCGGGCCCGCCCGGGACCGCCCGGGACCGCCCGGGACCGCCCGGGACCGCCCATGACCGCCCGGGACCGCCCGGGACCGCCCGGGACCGCCCGGGACCGCCCTGGACCGCCGGGACCGCCTGGGACCGCCCAAGACCGCCCGGGACCACCCGGGACCGCCCGGGACCGCCCGGGACCGCCCGGGACCGCCCCGGACCGCCCGGGACCACACCCGGACCGCCCACGACCACACCCGGACCGCCCGGGACCGCCCCGACCGCCCGGGACCGCCCGGGACCACCCGGGACCGCCCGGACCGCCCGGGACCGCCCTAGAACGCCCGGGTACCGCCCGGGACCGCCCGGGACCGCCCCGGACCGCCCGGGACCGCCTCGGACCGCCCGGGACCGCCCAGGACCGCCCGGGACCGCCCGGGACCGCCCCGGACCGCCCGGGACCACCGGGACCGCCCGGGACCGCCCGGGACTGCCCGGGACCGCCCGGGACCGCCCGGACCGCCCCGGGACCGCCCCGGACTGCCCGGGACCGCCCGGGACCGCCCCGGACCGCCCGGGACTGCCCCGGACCGCCCGGGACCGCCCGGGACCGCCCGCGACCGCCCGGGACCGCCCCGGACCGCCCGGGACCACCCGGGACCGCCCGGGACCGCCCGGGTCCGCCCTGGACCGCCGGGACCGCCCCGGACCGCCCGGGACCGCCCGGGACCACCCGGGACTGCCCGGGACCGCCCGGGACCGCGCAGGACCACCCCGGACCGCCCGGGACCACACCCGGGACCGCCCAGGACCACACCCAGACCGCCCAGGACCGCCCCGACCGCCCGGGACCGCCCGGGACCGCCCGGGACCGCCCCGGACCGACCGGGACCGCCCTAGAACGCCCGGGACCGCCCGGACCGCCCGGGACCGCCCAGGACCGCCCGGAACCGCCCCGGACCGCCCGGGACCGCCCAGGACCGCCCGGGACCGCCCTGGACCGCCCGGGACCACCCGGGACCGCCCCGGACCGCCCGGGACCGCCCGGGACCGCCCGGGACCGCCCGGGACCGCCCGGGACCGCCCGGGACCGCCCGAGACCGCCCGGGACCACCCGGGTCCGCCCGGGACCGCCCGGGACCGCCCGGGACCGCCCCGGACCGCGCGGGACCGCACCCGGACCGCCCAGGACCCCACCCGGACAGCCCGGGACTGCCCCGACCGCCCGGGACCGCCCGGGACCGCCCAGGACCGCCCGGGACCGCCCGGGACCGCCTCGGACCGCCCGGGACCGCCCTAGAACGCCCGGGACCGCCCGGGACCGCCCGGGGACTGCCCTGGACCGCCCGGGACCGCCCGGGACCGCCCTGGACCGCCGGGACCGCCTGGGACCGCCCAAGACCGCCCGGGACCACCCCGGACCGCCCGGGACCGCCCGGGACCGCCCGGGACCGCCCCGGACCGCCCGGGACCACACCCGGACCGCCCACGACCACACCCGGACTGCCCGGGACCGCCCCGACCGCCCGGGACCGCCCGGGACCACCCGGGACCACCCGGACCGCCCGGGACCGCCCTAGAACGCCCGGGTACCGCCCGGGACCGCCCGGACCGCCCGGGACCGCCCGGGACCGCCTCGGACCGCCCGGGACCGCCCAGGACCGCCCGGGACCGCCCTGGACCGCCCGGGACAGCCCGGGACCGCCCCGGACCACCCGGGATCGCCCCGGACCGCCCGGGACCGCCCCGGACCGCCCGGGACTGCCCCCGGACCGCCCGGGACCGCCCGGGACCGCCCGGGACCGCCCGGGACCGCCCGGGACCACCCAACACCGCCCCGGACCGCCCGGGACCGCCCGGGACCGCCCAGGACCGCCCGGGACCGCCCGGGACCGCCCGGGACCGCCCGGGACCGCCCTAGACCGCCCGGGACCGCTCTGGACCGCGCGGGACCGCCCGGGACTGCCCGGGACCGCCCGGGACTGCCCCGGACCGCCCCGGACCGCCCCGGATTGCCCCGGACCGCCCGAGACCGCCCCGGACCGCCCGGGACAGCCCCGGACCGCCCGGGACCGCCCGGGAACGCCCCGGACTGCCCCGGACCACTCCGGATTGCCCCGACCGCCCAGGACCACCCCGGACCGCCCGGGACTGCCCCGGACCGCCCGGGACCGCCCCGGACCGCCCGGGACCACCCGGGACCGCCCGGGACCGCCCGGGTCCGCCCTGGACCGCCGGGACCGCCCCGGACCGCCCGGGACCGCCCGGGACCACCCGGGACCGCCCGGGACCGCCCGGGACCGCCCAGGACCACCCGGACCGCCCGGGACCACACCCGGACCGCCCAGGACCACACCCAGACCGCCCGGGACGCCCCGACCGCCCGGGACCGCCCCGGACCGCCCGGGACCGCCCTAGAATGCCCGGGACCGCCCGGGACCGCCCGGGACCGCCCAGGACCGCCCGGGACCGCCTCGGACCGCCCGGGACCGCCCAGGACCGCCCGGGACCGCCCTGGACCGCCCGGGACCACCCGGGACCGCCCCGGACCGCCCGGGACCGCCCCGGATCGCCCAGGACCGCCCCGGACCGCCTGGGACCGCCCGGGACCGCCCCGACCGCCCCGGACCGCCCCGGATTGCCCCGGACCACCCGGGACCGCCCCGGACCGCCCGGGACCGCTCCGGACCGCCCGGGACCGCCCCGGACCGCCCGGGACCGCCCCGGACTGCCCGGGACTGCCCGGACCGCCCGGGACCGCCCCGGACCGCCCGGGACCGCCCGGGCCCGCCCGGGACCGCCCGGGACCGCCCGGGACCGCCCGGGACCGCCCATGACCGCCCGGGACCGCCCGGGACCGCCCGGGACCGCCCGGGACCGCCCTGGACCGCCGGGACCGCCTGGGACCGCCCAAGACCGCCCGGGACCACCCGGGACCGCCCGGGACCGCCCGGGACCGCCCGGGACCGCCCCGGACCGCCCGGGACCACACCCGGACCGCCCCACGACCACACCCGGACCGCCCGGGACCGCCCCGACCGCCCGGGACCGCCCGGGACCACCCGGGACCGCCCGGACCGCCCGGGACCGCCCTAGAACGCCCGGGTACCGCCCGGGACCGCCCGGGACCGCCCCGGACCGCCCGGGACCGCCTCGGACCGCCCGGGACCGCCCAGGACCGCCCGGGACCGCCCTGGACCGCCCGGGACAGCCCGGGACCGCCCCGGACCGCCCGGGACCGCCCCGGACCGCCCGGGACCGCCCCGGACCGCCCGGGACTGCCCCGGACCACCCGGGACCGCCCGGGACCGCCCAGGAACGCCCGGGACCGCCCGGGACCGCCCGGGACCGCCCGGGACCGCCCTAGACCGCCCGGGACCGCTCTGGACCGCGCGGGACCGCCCGGGACTGCCCGGGACCGCCCGGGACTGCCCCGGACCGCCCCGGACCGCCCCGGATTGCCCCGGACCGCCCGAGACCGCCCCGGACCGCCCGGGACAGCCCCGGACCGCCCGGGACCGCCCCGGACCGCCCGGGACCGCCCGGGAACGCCCCGGACTGCCCCGGACCACTCCGGATTGCCCCGGACCGCCCAGGACCACCCCGGACCGCCCGGGACTGCCCCCGACCGCCCGGGACCGCCCCGGACCGCCCGGGACCGCCCTAGACCGCCGGGACCGCCCAGGACCGCGCCAGACCGCCCGGGACCGCACCCGGACCGCCCAGGACCACACCCGGACCGCCCGGGACCGCCCCGACCGCCCAGGACCGCCCGGGACCGCATGGGACCGCCCCGGACCGCCGGGACTGCCCTAGAACGCCCGGGACCGCCTGGGTCCGCCCGGGACCGCCCCGGACCGCCCGGGACCGCCTCGGACCGCCCGGGACCGCCCAGGACCGCCCGGGACCGCCCTGGACCGCCCGGGACCGCCCTGGAACGCCCGGGACCGCCCGGGACCGCCCGGGACCGCCCGGGACCGCCCGGGACCGCCCTGGACCGCCCGGGACCGCCCGAGACCGCCTGGGTCCGCCCGGGACCGCCCAGGACCGCTTGGACCGCCCGGGAGCGCCCGGGACCTCCCGGGACTGCCCCGGACCGCCCGGGAACACCCGGGACCGCCTGGGACCACCCGGGACCGCCCGGCACTGCCCGGGACCGCCCGGGACCACCCGGGACCACCCGGGACCGCCCGGGACCGCCCCGACCGCCCGGGACCGCCCCGGAACGCCCGGGACAGCCCCGGACCGCTCGGGACCGCCCGGGACCGCCCCGGGACCGCCCCGGACCGCCCGGGACTGCCCCGGACCGCCCGTGACCGCCCCGGACCGACCGGGACTGCCCTAGACCGCCGGGACCGCCCAGGACCGCGCCAGACCGCCCGGGACCGCACCCGGACCGCCCAGGACCACACCCGGACCGCCCGGGACCGCCCCGACCACCCAGGACCGCCCGGACCGCATGGGACCGCCCCGGACCGCCCGGGACTGCCCTAGAACGCCCGGGACCGCCCGGGACCGCCCGGGACCGCCCGGACCGCCCGGGACCGCCTCAGACCGCCCGGACCGCCCAGGACCGCCCGGGACCGCCCTGGACCGACCGGGACCGCCCTGGAACGCCCGGGACCGCCCGGGACCGCCCGGGACCGCCCGGGACCGCCCGGGACCGCCCTGGACCGCCCGGGACCGCCCGAGACCGCCTGGGTCCGCCCGGGACCGCCCGGGACCGCTTGGACCGCCCGGGAGCGCCCAGGACCTCCCGGGACTGCCCCGGACCGCCCGGGAACACCCGGGACCGCCCGGGACCACCCGGGACCGCCCGGGACTGCCCGGGACCGCCCGGGACCACCCGGGACCGCCGGGACCGCCCGGGACCGCCCCGGACCGCCCGGGACCGCCCCGGAACGCCCGGGACAGCCCCGGACCGCTCGGGACCGCCCGGGACCGCCCGGGACCGCCCCGGACCGCCCGGGACCGCCCCAGACCGCCCAGGACCGCCCCGGACCGCCCGGGACCGCCCGGCACCGCCCGGGACCGCCCGGGACCGCCCCGGACCGCCCGGGACCGCCCCGGACCACCCGGGACCGCCCCGGACCGCCCCGGACCGCCCCGGACCGCCCGGGACGGCCCGGGACCGCCCGGGACCGCCCGGGACCGCCCGGGACTGCCCGGGACACCCGGGACAGCCCGGACCACCCCGGACCGCGCGGGACCACCCGGGACCGCCCCGGACCGCCCAGGACCGCCCTCGACCGCCGGGACCGCCCGGGACCGCCCAAGACCGCCCGGGACCGCCCGGGACCGCCCGGGACCGCCCCGGACCGCCCGGGACCGCCCCAGACCGCCCGGGACCGCCCGGGACCGCCCAGGACCACACCCGGACAGCCCGGGACCGCCCGGGACCGCCCGGGACCGCCCGAGACCGCCCGGGACCACCCGGGACCGCCCGGGACCGCCCGGGACCGCCCCGGACCGCCCGGGACCGCACCCGGACCGCCCAGGACCACACCCGGACAGCCCGGGACCGCCCCGAACGCCCGGGACCGCCCGGGACCGCCTGGGACCGCCCGGGACCGCCCCGGACCGCCCCAGACCGACCGGGACCGCCCTAGAACGCCCGGGACCGCCCGGGACCGCCCGGGACTGCCCTGGTCCGCCCGGGACCGCCTCTGACCGCCCGGGACCGCCCAGGACCGCCCGGGACCGCACTGGACCGCCCAGGACCGCCCTGGAACGCCCGGGACCGCCCGGGACCGCCCGGGACCGCCTGGGACCGCCAGGGACCGCCCTGGACCGCCCGGGACCACCCGAGACCGCCCGGGACCGCCCGGGACCGCCCGGGACCGCCCGGGACCGACCGGGAGCGCCCAGGACCGCCCGGGACCGCCCCGGACCGCCCGGGACCACCCGGGACCGCCCGGGACCGCCCAGGACTGCCCGGGACCGCCCTGGACCGCCCGCGACTGCCCTGGAACGCCCGGGACCGCCCGGGACTGCCCGGGACCGCCCGGGACCGCCCGAGACCGCCCGGGACCGCCCGGGACCGCCCGGGGACCGCCCCAGACCGCCCCGGACCGCACCCGGACCGCCCAGGACCACACCCGGACCACCCGGGACCGCCCCAGACCGCCCCGGACCGCACCCGGACCGCCCAGGACCACACCCGGACCACCCGGGACCGCCCCGGACCGCCCAGGACCGCCCGGGACCGCCCGGGACCGCCCGGGATCGCCCGGGACCGCCCGGACCGGCCCCGGACCGCCCGGGACCGCCTCGGACCGCCCGGGACCGCCCAGGACCGCCCGGGACCGCCCCGGACCGCCCGGGACCGCCTTGGACCGCCCGGGACCGCCCTGGAATTCCGGGACCGCTTGGGACCGCCCGGGACCGCCCGGACCGCCCGGGACCGCCTCGGACCGCCCGGGACCGCCCAGGACCGCCCTGGAATGCCCGGGACCGCCCGGGACCGCCCGGGACCGCCCTGGACCGCCCGGGACCGCCCTGGAACGCCCGGGACCGCCCGGGGCCGCCCGGGACCGCCCGGGAATGCCCGGGACCGCCCGGGACCAACCGGGACCGCCCGGGACCGCCCCGGACTGCCCGGGACCGCCCGGGACCGCCCGGGACCGCACGGGACCGCCCGGGACCGCCCGGGACCGCCCGGGACCGCCCCGGACCGCCCGGGACCGCCTCGGACCGCCCGGGACCGCCCCGGACCGCCCGGGACCGCCCCCGACCGCCCGGGACCACCCTAGATCGCCCGGGACCGCCCGGGACCGCCCGGGACCGCCCCGGACCGCCCGGGACCGCCTCGGACCGCCCGGGACCGCCCAGGACCGCCCAAGACCGCCCTGGACCGCCCGGGACCGCCCTGGAACGCCCGGGACCGCCCGGGACCGCCCGGGACCGCCCGGCACCGCCCGGGACCGCCCGGGACCGCCCGCGACCGTCTGGGACCGCCCGGGACCGCCCGGGACCGCCCGGGACCGCCCGGGACCGCCCCGGACCGCCCGGGACCGCACCCGGACCGCCCAGGACCACACCCGGACAGCCCGGGACCGCCCCGAACGCCCGGGACCGCCCGGGATTGCCAGGGACCACCCGGGACCGCCCGGGACCGCCCCAGACCGCCCGGGACCGCCCTAGAACGCCCGGGACCGCCCGGGACCGCCCGGGACTGCCCTGGACCGCCCGGGACCGCCTCTGACCGCCCGGGACCGCCCAGGACCGCCCGGGACCGCCCCCGACCGCCCGGGACCACCCTAGATCGCCCGGGACCGCCCGGGACCGCCCGGGACCGCCCCGGACCGCCCGGGACCGCCTCGGACCGCGCGGGACCGCCCAGGACCGCCCCGGACCGCCCAGGACCGCCCTCGACCGCCGGGACCGCCTGGGACCGCCCGAGACCGCCCGGGACCGCCCGGGACCGCCCGGGACCGCCCCGGACCGCCCGGGACCGCCCGGGACCGCCCGGGACCGCCCTGGACCGCCCGGGACCGCCTGGGACCGCCCGGGACCGCCCGGGACCGCCCGGGACCGCCCGGGACCGCCCTGGACCGCCCGGGACCGCACCCGGACCGCCCAGGACCACAACCGGACAGCCGGGACCGCCCGAACGCCCGGGACCGCCCGGGACCGCCTGGGACCGCCCGGGACCGCCCGGGATCGCCCCAGACCGCCCGGGACCGCCCTAGAACGCCCGGGACCGCCCGGGACCGCCCAGGACTGCCCTGGACCGCCCGGGACCGCCTCTGACCGCCCGGGACCGCCCAGGACCGCCCGGGACCGCCCCCGACCGCCCGGGACCACCCTAGATCGCCCGGGACCGCCCGGGACCGCCCGGGACCGCCCCGGACCGCCCGGGACCGCCTCGGACCGCGCGGGACCGCCCGGGACCGCCCCGGACCGCCCAGGACCGCCCTCGACCGCCGGGACCGCCCGGGACCGCCCGAGACCGCCCGGGACCGCCCGGGACCGCCCGGGACCGCCCCGGACCGCCCGGGACCGCCCCGAACGCCCGGGACCGCCCGGGACCGCCTGGGACCGCCCGGGACCGCCCGGGACCGCCCCAGACCGACCGGGACCGCCCTAGAACGCCCGGGACCGCCCGGGACCGCCCGGGACTGCCCTGGACCGCCCGGGACCGCCTCTGACCGCCCGGGACCGCCCAGGACCGCCCGGGACCGCACTGGACCGCCCAGGACCGCCCTGGAGCGCCCGGGACCGCCCGGGACCGCCCGGGACTGCCTGGGACCGCCAGGGACCGCCCTGGACCGCCCGGGACCACCCGAGACCGCCCGGGACCGCCAAGGACCGCCCTGGAACGCCCGGGACCGCCCAGGACCGCCCAGAACCGCTCTGGACCGCCCGGGACCGCCCGAGACCGCCCGGGACCGCCCGGGACCGCCCGGGACCGCCCCAGACCGCCCCGGACCGCACCCGGACCGCCCAGGACCACACCCGGACCACCCGGGACCGCCCCGGACCGCCCAGGACCGCCCGGGACCGCTCCAGACCACCCCGGACCGCACCCGGACCGCCCAGGACCACACCCGGACCGCCCGGGACCGCCCCGGACCGCCCGGGATCGCCCGGGACCGCCCCGGACCGCCCGGGACCGCCTCGGACCGCCCGGGACCGCCCAGGACCACCCGGGACCGCCCCGGACCGCCCGGGACCGCCTTGGACCGCCCGGGACCGCCCTGGAATTTCCGGGACCGCTCGGGACCGCCCGGGACCGCCCGGACCGCCCGGGACCGCCTCGGACCGCCTGGGACCGCCCAGGACCGCCCTGGAATGCCCGGGACCGCCCGGGACCGCCCTGGACCGCCCGGGACCGCCTCTGACCGCCCGGGACCGCCCAGGACCGCTCGGGACCGCACTGGACCGCCCAGGACCGCCCTGGAACGCCCGGGACCGCCCGGGACCGCCCGGGACCGCCTGGGACCGCCAGGGACCGCCCTGGACCGCCCGGGACCACCCGAGACCGCCCGGACCGCCCGGGACCGCCCGGGACCGCCCGGGACCGACCGGGAGTGCCCGGGACCGCCCGGGACCGCCCCGGACCACCCGGGACCACCCGGGACCGCCCGGGACCGCCCAGGACTGCGCGGGACCGCCCTGGACCGCCCGCGACTGCCCTGGAACGCCCGGGACCGCCCGGGACTGCCCGGGACCGCCTGGGACCGCCCGGGACCGCCAAGGACCGCCCTGGAACGCCCGGGACCGCCCAGGACCGCCCAGAACCGCTCTGGACCGCCCGGGACCGCCGAGACCGCCCGGGACCGCCCGGGACCGCCCGGGACCGCCCCAGACCGCCCCGGACCGCACCCGGACCGCCCAGGACCACACCCGGACCACCCGGGACCGCCCCGGACCGCCCAGGACCGCCGGGACCGCCGCAGACCACACCCGGACCGCACCCGGACCGCCCAGGACCACACCCGGACCGCCCGGGACCGCCCCGGACCGCCCGGGATCGCCCGGGACCGCCCGGACCGCCCGGGACCGCCTCGGACCGCCCGGGACCGCCCAGGACCACCCGGACCGCCCCGGACCGCCCGGGACCGCCTTGGACCGCCCGGGACCGCCCTGGAATTCCCGGGACCGCTCGGGACCGCCCGGGACCGCCCGGACCGCCCGGGACCGCCTCGGACCGCCTGGGACCGCCCAGGACCGCCCTGGAATGCCCGGGACCGCCCGGGACCGCCCTGGACCGCCCGGGACCGCCCTGGAATGCCCGGGACCGCCCGGGACTGCCCGGGACCGCCCGGGAATGCCCGGGACCGCCCGGGACCAACCGGGACCGCCCGGGACCGCCCCGGACTGCCCGGGACCGCCCGGGACCGCCCGGGACCGCACGGGACCGCCCGGGACCGCCCGGGACCGCCCGGGACCGCCCCGGACCGCCCGGGACCGCCTCGGACCGCCCGGGACCGCCCCGGACCGCCCGGGACCGCCCCCGACCGCCCGGGACCACCCTAGATCGCCCGGGACCGCCCGGGACCCGCCCGGGACCGCCCCGGACCGCCCGGGACCGCCTTGGACCGCCCGGCACCGCCCAGGACCGCCCAGGACCTCCCCTGGACCGCCCGGGACCGCCCTGGAACGCCCGGGACCGCCCGGGACCGCCCGGGACCGCCCGGGACCGCCCGGGACCGCCCGGGACCGCCTGGGACCGCCCGGGACCGCCCGGGACCGCCCGGGACCGCCCGGGACCGCCCCGGACCGCCCGGGACCGCCCTAGAACGCCCGGGACCGCCCAGGACCACACCCGGACAGCCCGGGACCGCCCCGAACGCCCGGGACCGCCCGGGACCGCCTGGGACCGCCCGGGACCGCCCGGGACCGCCCCAGACCGCCCCGGACCGCACCCGGACCGCCCAGGACCACACCCGGACCACCCGGGACCGCCCCGGACCGCCCAGGACCGCCCGGGACCGCCCCAGACCGCCCCGGACCGCACCCGGACCGCCCAGGACCACACCCGGACCGCCCGGGACCGCCCCGGACCGCCCGGGATCGCCCGGGACCGCCCCGGACCGCCCGGGACCGCCTCGGACCGCCCGGGACCGCCCAGGACCGCCCGGGACCGCCCCGGACCGCCCGGGACCGCCTTGGACCGCCCGGGACCGCCCTGGAATTCCCGGGACCGCTCGGAACCGCCCGGGACCGCCCGGACCGCCCGGGACCGCCTCGGACCGCCTGGGACCGCCCAGGACCGCCCTGGAATGCCCGGGACCGCCCGGGACCGCCCGGGACCGCCCTGGACCGCCCGGGACCGCCCTGGAATGCCCGGGACCACCCGGGACTGCCCGGGACCGCCCGGGAATGCCCGGGACCGCCCGGGACCAACCGGGACCGCCCGGGACCGCCCCGGACTGCCCGGGACCGCCCGGGACCGCCCGGGGACCGCACGGGACCGCCCGGGACCGCCCCGGACCGCCCGGGACCGCCTCGGACCGCCCGGGACCGCCCCGGACCGCACGGGACCGCCCCCGACCGCCCGGGACCACCCTAGATCGCCCGGGACCGCCCGGGACCGCCCGGGACCGCCCCGGACCGCCCGGGACCGCCTCGGACCGCCCGGCACCGCCCAGGACCGCCCAGGACCTCCCTGGACCGCCCGGGACCGCCCTGGAACGCCCGGGACCGCCCGGGACCGCCCGGGACCGCCCGGGACCGCCCGGGACCGCCCGGGACCGCCTGGGACCGCCCGGGACCGCCCGGGACCGCCCGGGACCGCCCGGGACCGCCCCGGACCGCCCGGGACCGCACGCGGACCGCCCAGGACCACACCCGGACAGCCCGGGACCGCCCCGAACGCCCGGGACCGCCCGGGACCGCCTGGGACCGCCCGGGACCGCCCGGGACCGCCCCAGACCGCCCGGGACCGCCCTAGAACGCCCGGGACCGCCCGGGACCGCCCGGGACTGCCCTGGACCGCCCGGGACCGCCTCTGACCGCCCGGGACCGCCCAGGACCGCCCGGGACCGCCCCCGACCGCCCGGGACCACCCTAGATCGCCCGGGACCGCCCGGGACCGCCCGGGACCGCCCCGGACCGCCCGGGACCGCCTCGGACCGCCCGGGACCGCCCAGGACCGCCCGGGACCGGCCTGGACCGCCCGGGACCGCACTGGAACGCCCGGAACCGCCCGGGACCGCCCGGGACCGCCCGGGACCGCCCGGGACCGCCCGGGACCGCCCGGGACCGCCCGGGACCGCCTGGGACCGCCCGGGACCGCCCGGGACCGCCCGGGACCGCCCGGGACCACCCCGGACCGCCCGGGACCGCACCCGGACCGCCCAGGACCACACCCGGACAGCTCGGGACCGCCCCGAACGCCCGGGACCGCCCGGGACCGCCTGGGACCGCCCGGGACCACCCGGGACCGCCCCAGACCGCCCGGGACCGCCCTAAAACGCCCGGGACCGCCCGAGACCGCCCGGGACTGCCCTGGACCGCCCGGGACCGCCTCTGACCGCCCGGGACCGCCCAGGACCGCCCGGGACCGCACTGGACCGCCCAGGACCGCCCTGGAACGCCCGGGACCGCCCAGGACCGCCCGGGACCGCCTGGGACCGCCAGGGACCGCCCTGGACCGCCCGGGACCACCCGAGACCGCCCAGGACCGCCCGGGACCGCCCGGGACCGCCTGGGACCGACCGGGAGCGCCCGGGACCGCCCGGGACCGCCCCGGACCGCCCGGGACCACCCGGGACCGCCCGGGACCGCACAGGACTGCCTGGGACCGCCCTGGACCGCCCGCGACTGCCCTGGAACGCCAGGGACCGCCCGGGACCGCCCGGGACCGCCTGGGACCGCCCGGGACCGCCAAGGACCGCCCTGGAACGCCCGGGACCGCCCAGGACCGCCCATAACCGCTCTGGACCGCCCGGGACCGCCCGAGACCGCCCGGGACCGCCCGGGACCGCCCGGGACCGCCCCAGACCGCCCCGGACCGCACCCGGACCGCCCAGGACCACACCCGGACCACCCGGGACCGCCCCGGACCGCCCAGGACCGCCCGGGACCGCCCGGGACCGCCCGGGATCGCCCGGGACCGCCCGGGACCGCCCCGGACCGCCCAGGATCGCCCGGGACCGTCCCGGACCGCCCGGGACCGTCTCGGACCGCCCGGGACCGCCCAGGACCGCCTGGGACCGCCCCGGACCGCCCGGGACCGCCTTGGACCGCCCGGGACCGCCCTGGAATTCCCGGGACCGCTCGGGACCGCCCGGGACCGCCCGGACCGCCCGGGACCGCCTCGGACCGCCCGGTACCGCCCAGGACCGCCCTGGAATGCCCGGGACTGCCCGGGACCGCCCGGGACCACCCTGGACCGCCCGGGACCGCCCTGGAACGCCCGGGACCGCCCGGGACCACCCTGGACCGCCCGGGAATGCCCGGGACCGCCCGGGACCAACCGGGACCGCCCGGAACCGCCCCGGACTGCCCGGGACCGCCCGGGACCGCCCGGGACCGCACGGGACCGCCCGGGACCGCCCGGGACCGCCCGGGACCGCCCCGAACCGCCTGGGACCGCCTCGGACCGCCCGGGACCGCCCCGGACCGCCCGGGACCGCCCCCGACCGCCCGGGACCACCCTAGATCGCCCGGGACCGCCCGGGACCGCCCGGGACCGCCCCGGACCGCCCGGGACCGCCTTGGACCGCCCGGGACCGCCCAGGACCGCCCGGGACCGCCATGGACCGCCCAGGACCGCCCTGGAATGCCCGGGACTGCCCGGGACCGCCCGGGACCACCCGGGACCGCCCGGGACCGCCCGGGACCGCTTGGGACCGCGCGGGACCGCCAGGGACCGCCCGGGACCGCGCGGGACCGCACGGGACCGCCCAGGACCGCCCGGGACCGCCCGGGACCGCCCCGGACCACCCGGGACCGCCTCGGACCGCCCGGGACCGCCCCGGACCGCCCGGGACCGCTCCGGACCGCCCGGGACCACCCTAGATCCCCCGGGACCGCCCGGGACCGCCCGGGACCGCCCCGGACCGCCCGGGACCGCCTCGGACCGCCTGGGACCGCCCAGGACCGCCCGGGACCGCCCTGGACCGCCCGCGACCGCCCTGGAACGCCCGGGACCGCCCGGGACCGCCCGGGATCGCCCGGGACCGCCCGGGACCGCCAGGGACCGCCCAGGACCGCCCCAGACCGCCCCGGACCGCCCGGGACCGCCTCGGACCGCCCGGGACCGCCCAGGACCGCCCGGGACCGCCCTGGACCGCCCGGGACCGCCCTGGAACGCCCGGGACCGCCCGGGACCGCCCGGGACCGCCCGGGACTGCCCGGGACCGCCCGGGACCGCCCGGGACCGCCTGGGACCGCCCGGGACCGCCCCAGACCGCCCGGGACTGCCCGGGACCGCGCGGGACCGCACGGGACCGCCCGGGACCGCCCGGGACCGCCCAGGACCGCCCCTTACCGCCCGGGACCGCCTCGGACCGCCCGGGACCGCCCAGGACCGCCCGGGACCGCCCCGGACCACCCGGGACCGCCCCGGACCGCCTGTGACCGCCCTAGAACGCCCCGGACCGCCCGGGACCGCCTCGGACCGCCCGGGACCGCCCAGGACCACCCGGGACCGCCCCGGACCACCCGGGACCGCCCCGGACCGCCCGTGACCGCCCTAGAACGCCCAGGACCGCCCGGGACCGCCCGGGACCGCCCCAGACCGCCCGGGACCACCTCGGACCGCCCGGGACCGCCCAGGACTGCCCGGGACCGCCCTGGACCGCCCACGACTGCCCTGGAACGCCCGGGACCGCCCGGGCCCGCCCGGGACCGCCTGGGACCGCCCGGGACCGCCCGGGACCGCCCTGGAACGCCCGGGACCGCCCGGGACCGCCCGGGACCGCCCGGGACCGCCCGGGACCGCCCGGGACCGCCCGGGACCCCCCGGGACCGCCCGGGACGGCCCGGGACCGCGCGGGACCGCACGGGACCGCCCAGGACCGCCCGGGACCGCCCGGGACCGCCCCGGACCACCCGGGACCGCCCGGGACCGCCCGGGACCGCCAGGGACCGCCCGGGACCGCCCCAGACCGCCCCGGACCGCCCGGGACCGCCTCGGACCGCCCGGGACCGCGCGGGACCGCACGGGACCGCCCGGGACCGCCCGGGACCGCCCGGGACCGCCCCGGACCGCCCGGGACCGCCTCGGACCGCCCGGGACCGCCCAGGACCACCCGGGACCGCCCCGGACCACCCGGGACCGCCCCGGACCGCCCGTGACCGCCCTAGAACGCCCAGGACCGCCCGGGACCGCCCGGGACCGCCCCAGACCGCCCGGGACCACCTCGGACCGCCCGGGACCGCCCAGGACTGCCCGGGACCGCCCTGGACCGCCCACGACTGCCCTGGAACGCCCGGGACCGCCCGGGCCCGCCCGGGACCGCCTGGGACCGCCCGGGACCGCCAAGGACCGCCCTGGAACGCCCAGGACCGCCCAGGACCGCCCAGAACCGCTCTGGACCGCCCGGGACCACCCGAGACCGCCCGGGATTGCCCGGGACCGCCCGGGACCGCCCCAGACCGCCCCGGACCGCACCCGGACCGCCCAGGACCACACCCGGACCACCCGGGACCGCCCCGGACCGCCCAGGACCGCCCGGGACTGCCCGGGACCGCCCGGGATCGCCCGGGACCGCCCGGGACCGCCCCGGACCGCCCGGGATCGCCCGGAACCGCCCCGGACCGCCCGGGACCGCCTCGGACCGCCCGGGACCGCCCAGGACCGCCCGGAACCGCCCCGGACCGCCCGGGACCTTTTGGACCGCCCGGGACCGCCCTGGAATTCCCGGGACCGCTCGGGACCGCCCGGGACCGCCCGGACCGCCCGGGACCGCCTCGGACCGCCCGGGACCGCCCAGGACCGCCCTGGAATGCCCGGGACCGCCCGGGACCGCCCGGGACCGCCCTGGACCGCCCGGGACCGCCCTGGAACGCCCGGGACCGCCCGGGACCGCCCGGGACTGCCCCGGAATGCCCGGGACCGCCCGGGACCAACCGGGACCGCCCGGGACCGCCCGGACTGCCCGGGACCGCCCGGGACCGCCCGGGACCGCACGGGACCGCCCGGGACCGCCCGGGACCGCCCGGGACCGCCCCGGACCGCCCGGGACCGCCTCGGACCGCCCGGGACCGCCCCGGACCGCCCGGGACCGCCCCCGACCGCCCGGGACCACCCTAGATCGCCCGGGACCGCCCGGGACCGCCCGAGACCGCCCCGGACCGCCCGGGACCGCCTCGGACGCCCGGGACCGCCCAGGACCGCCCGGGACCGCCCTGGACCGCCCGGGACCGCCCTGGAACGCCCGGGACCGCCCGGGACCGCCCAGGACCGCCCGGGACCGCCCGGGACCGCCCGGGACCGCCCGGGACCGCCCGGGACCGCCCGGGACCGCCAGGGACCGCCCGGGACCGCCCCAGACCGCCCCGGACCGCCCGGGACCGCCTCGGACCGCCCGGGACCGCCCAGGACCGCCCGGGACCGCCCTGGACCGCCCGGGACCGCCCTGGAACGCCCGGGACCGCCCGGGACCGCCCGGGACCGCCCGGGACCGCCCGGGACCGCCCGGGACCGCCCGGGACCGCCTGGGACCGCCCGGGACCGCCCCAGACCGCCCGGGACCGCCCGGGACCGCGCGGGACCGCCCTGGAATGCCCGGGACCGCCCGGGACCGCCCGGGACCGCCCTGGACCGCCCGGGACCGCCCTGGAACGCCCGGGACCGCCCGGGACCGCCCGGGACTGCCCCGGAATGCCCGGGACCGCCCGGGACCAACCGGGACCGCCCGGGACCGCCCCGGACTGCCCGGGACCGCCCGGGACCGCCCGGGACCGCACGGGACCGCCCGGGACCGCCCGGGACCGCCCGGGACCGCCCCGGACCGCCCGGGACCGCCTCGGACCGCCCGGGACCGCCCGGACCGCCCGGGACCGCCCCCGACCGCCCGGGACCACCCTAGATCGCCCGGGACCGCCCGGGACCGCCCGAGACCGCCCCGGACCGCCCGGGACCGCCTCGGACCGCCCGGGACCGCCCCAGGACCGCCCGGGACCGCCCTGGACCGCCCGGGACCGCCCTGGAACGCCCGGGACCGCCCGGGACCGCCCAGGACCGCCCGGGACCGCCCGGGACCGCCCGGGACCGCCCGGGACCGCCCGGGACCGCCCGGGACCGCCAGGGACCGCCCGGGACCGCCCCAGACCGCCCCGGACCGCCCGGGACCGCCTCGGACCGCCCGGGACCGCCCAGGACCGCCCGGGACCGCCCTGGACCGCCCGGGACCGCCCTGGAACGCCCGGGACCGCCCGGGACCGCCCGGGACCGCCCGGACCGCCCGGGACCGCCCGGGACCGCCCGGGACCGCCTGGGACCGCCCGGGACCGCCCCAGACCGCCCGGGACCGCCCGGGACCGCGCGGGACCGCACGGGACCGCCCGGGACCGCCCGGGACCGCCCGGGACCGCCCCGGACCGCCCGGGACCGCCTCGGACCGCCCTGGACCGCCCAGGACCACCCGGGACCGCCCCGGACCACCCGGGACCGCCCCGGACCGCCCGTGACCGCCCTAGAACGCCCAGGACCGCCCGGGACCGCCCGGGACCGCCCAGACCGCCCGGGACCACCTCGGACCGCCCGGGACCGCCCAGGACTGCCCGGGACCGCCCTGGACCGCCCACGACTGCCCTGGAACGCCCGGGACCGCCCGGGCCCGCCCGGGACCGCCTGGGACCGCCCGGGACAGCCAAGGACCGCCCTGGAACGCCCAGGACCGCCCAGGACCGCCCAGAACCGCTCTGGACCGCCCGGGACCGCCCGAGACCGCCCGGGATTGCCCGGGACCGCCGGGACCGCCCCAGACCGCCCCGGACGGCACCCGGACCGCCCAGGACCACACCCGGACCACCCGGGACCGCCCCGGACCGCCCAGGACCGCCCGGGACCGCCCGGGACCGCCCGGGATCGCCCGGGACCGCCCGGGACCGCCCCGGACCGCCCGGGATCGCCCGGGACCGCCCCGGACCGCCCGGGACCGCCTCGGACCGCCCGGGACCGCCCAGGACCGCCCGGAACCGCCCCGGACCGCCCGGGACCTTTTGGGACCGCCCGGGACCGCCCTGGAATTCCCGGGACCGCTCGGGACCGCCCGGGACCGCCCGGACCGCCCGGGACCGCCTCGGACCGCCCGAGACCGCCCAGGACCGTCCTGGAATGCCCGGGACCGCCCGGGACCGCCCGGGACCGCCCTGGACCGCCCGGGACCGCCCTGGAACGCCCGGGACCGCCCGGGACCGCCCGGGACTGCCCGGGAATGCCCGGGACCTCCCGGGACCAACCGGGACCGCCCGGGACGCCCCAGACCGCCCGGGACCGCCCGGGACCGCGCGGGACCGCACGGGACCACCCGGGACCGCCCGGGACCGCCCAGGACCGCCCGGACCGCCCGGGACCGCCTCGGACCGCCCGGGACCGCCCAGGACCGCCCGGGACCGCCCCGGACCACCCGGGACCCGCCCCGGACCGCCCGTGACCGCCCTAGAACGCCCAGGACCGCCCGGGACCGCCCGGGACCGCCCCAGACCGCCCGGGACCACCTCGGACCGCCCGGGACCGCCCAGGACTGCCCGGGACCGCCCTGGACCGCCCACGACTGCCCTGGAACGCTCGGGACCGCCCGGGCCGCCCGGGACCGCCTGGGACCGCCCGGGACAGCCAAGGACCGCCCTGGGAACGCCCAGGACCGCCCAGGACCGCCCAGAACCGCTCTGGACCGCCCGGGACCGCCCGAGACCGCCGGGGATTGCCCGGGACCGCCCGGGACCGCCCCAGACCGCCCCGGACCGCACCCGGACCGCCCAGGACCACACCCGGACCACCCGGGACCGCCCCGGACCGCCCAGGACCGCCCGGGACCGCCCGGGACCGCCCGGGATCGCCCGGGACCGCCCGGGACCGCCCCGGACCGCCCGGGATCGCCCGGGACCGCCCCGGACCGCCCGGGACCGCCTCAGACCGCCCGGGACCGCCCAGGACCGCCCGGAACCGCCCCGGACCGCCCGGGACCTTTTGGACCGCCCGGGACCGCCCTGGAATTCCCGGGACCGCTCGGGACCGCCCGGGACCGCCCGGACCGCCCGGGACCGCCTCGGACCGCCCGGGACCGCCCAGGACCGCCCTGGAATGCCCGGGACCGCCCGGGACCGCCCGGGACCGCCCTGGACCGCCCGGGACCGCCCTGGAATGCCCGGGACCGCCCGGGACCCGCCCGGGACTGCCCGGGAATGCCCGGGACCTCCCGGGACCAACCGGGACCGCCCGGGACCGCCCCAGACCGCCCGGGACCGCCCGGGACCGCGCGGGACCGCACGGGACCACCCGGGACCGCCCGGGACCGCCCAGGACCGCCCGGACCGCCCGGGACCGCCTCGGACCGCCCGGGACCGCCCAGGACCGCCCGGGACCGCCCGGACCACCCGGGACCGCCCCGGACCGCCCGTGACCGCCCTAGAACGCCCAGGACCGCCCGGGACCGCCCGGGACCGCCCCAGACCGCCCGGGACCACCTCGGACCGCCGGGACCGCCCAGGACTGCCCGGGGGACCGCCCTGGACCGCCCGCGACTGCCCTGGAACGCCCGGGACCGCCCGGGACCGCCCGGGACCGCCTGGGACCGCCCGGGACCGCCAAGGACCGCCCTGGAACGCCCAGGACCGCCCAGGACCGCCCAGACCGCTCTGGACCGCCCGGGACCGCCCGAGACCGCCCGGGACCGCCCGGGACCGCCCGGGACCGCCCCAGACCGCCCCGGACCGCACCCGGACCACCCAGGACCACACCCGGACCACCCGGGACCGCCCCGGACCGCCCAGGACCGCCCGGGACCGCCCGGGACCGCCCGGGATCGCCCGGGACCGCCCGGGACCGCCCCGGACCGCCCGGGATCGCCCGGGACCGCCCCGGACCGCCCGGGACCGCCTCGGACCGCCCGGGACCGCCCAGGACCGCCCGGGACCGCCCCGGACCGCCCGGGACCGCCTTGGACCGCCCGGAACCGCCCTGGAATTCCCGGGACCGCTCGGGACCGCCCGGGACCGCCCGGACCGCCCGGGACCGCCTCGGACCGCCCAGGACCGCCCAGGACCGCCCTGGAATGCCCGGGACCGCCCGGGACCGCCCGGGACCGCCCTGGACCGCCCGGGACTGCCCTGGAACGCTCGGGACCGCCCGGGACCGCCCGGGACCGCCCGGGAATGCCCGGGACCGCCCGGGACCAACCGGGACCGACCGGGACCGCCCCGGACTGCCCGGGACCGCCCGGGACCGCCCGGGACTGCACGGGACCGCCCGGGACCGCCCGGGACCGCCCGGGACCGCCCCGGAACGCCCGGGACCGCCTCGACCGCCTGGGACTGCCCCGGACCGCCCGGGACCGCCACCGACCGCCCTGGACCACCCTAGATCGCCCGGGACCGCCCGGGACCGCCCGGGACCGCCCCGGACCGCCAGGGACTGCCTCGGACCGCCCGGGACCGCCCAGGACCGCCCGGGACCGCCCTGGACCGCCCGGGACCGCCCAGGACCGCCCGGGACCGCCTGGGACCGCCCGGGACCGCCCGGGACCGCCCGGGACCGCGCAGGACCGCACGGGTCCGCCCAGGACCGCCCGGGACCGCCCGGGACCGCCCGGACCACCCGGGACCGCCTCGGACCGCCCGGGACCGCCCAGGACCGCCCGGGACCGCCCCGGACCACCCGGGACCGCCCCGGACCGCCCGTGACCGCCCTAGAACGCCCGGGATTGCCCGGGACCGCCCGGGACCACCCCGGACCGCCCGGGACCACCTCGGACCGACCGGGACCGCCCAGGACTGCCCAGAACCGCCCTGGACCGCCCGGGACCGCCCGAGACCGCCCGGGACTGCCCGGGACCGCCCGGGACCGCCCCAGACCGCCCGGGACCGCACCCGGACCGCCCAGGACCACACCCGGACCACCCGGGACCGCCCCGGACCGCCCAGGACCGCCCGGGACCGCCCGGGACCGCCCGAGATCGCCCGGACCGCCCGAGACCTCCCCGGACCGCCCGGGACCGCCCGGGACCGCCCCGGACCGCCCGGGACCGCCTCGGACCGCCCGGGACTGCCCAGGACCGCCCGGGACCGCCCGGACCGCCCGGGACCGCCTTGGACCGCCCGGGACCGCCCGGGACCGCCCAGGACTGCCCGGGACCGCCCTGGACCGCCAGCGACTGCCCTGGAACGCCCGGGACCGCCCGGGACCGCCCGGGACCGCCTGGGACCGCCCGGGACCGCCAACGACCGCCCTGGAACGCCCGGGACCGCCCAGGACCGCCCAGAACCGCTCTGGACCGCCCGGGACCGCCTGAGACCGCCCGGGACCGCCCGGGACCGCCCGGGACCGCCCCAGACCGCCCCGGACCGCACCCGGACCGACCAGGACCACACCCGACCACCCGGGACCGCCCCGGACCGCCCAGGACTGCCCGGGACCGCCCGGGACCCGCCCGGGATCGCCCGGGACCGCCCGGGACCGCCCCGGACCGACGGGATCGCCCGGGACCGCCCCGGACCGCCTGGGACCGCCTCGGACCGCCCGGGACCGCCCAGGACCGCCCGGGACCGCCCCGGTCCGCCCGGGACCGCCTTGGACCGCCCGGGACCGCCCTGGAATTCCCGGGACCGCTCGGGACCGCCCGGGACCGCCCGGACCGCCCGGGACCGCCTCGGACCGCCCGGGACCGCCCAGGACCGCCCTGGAATGCCCGGGACCGCCCGGGACCGCCCGGGACCGCCCTGGACCGCCCGGGACCGCCCTGGAACGCCCGGGACCGCCCGGGACCGCCCGGGACTGCCCGGGAATGCCCGGACCGCCCGGGACCAACCGGGACCGCCCGGGACCGCCCCGAACTGCCCGGGACCGCCCGGGACCGCCCGGGATCGCCCCGACCGCCCGGGACCGCCTCGGACCGCCCGGGACCGCCCCGGACCGCCCGGGACCGCCCCCGACCGCCCGGGACCACCCTAGATCGCCCGGGACCGCCCGGGACCGCCCGGGACCGCCCCGGACCGCCCGGGACCGCCTCGGACCGCCCGGGACCGCCCAGGACCGCCCGGGGACCGCCCTGGACCGCCCGGGACCGCCCTGGAACGCCCGGGACCGCCCGGGACCGCCCGGGACCGCCCGGGACCGCCCGGGACCGCCCGGGACCGCCTGGGACCCCCCGGGACCGCCCGGGACGGCCCGGGACCGCGCGGGACCGCACGGGACCGCCCAGGACCGCCCGGGACCGCCCGGGACCGCCCCGGACCACCCGGGACCGCCTCGGACCGCCCGGGCCCGCCACGGACCGCCCGGGACCGCCCCGGACCGCCCGGGACCACCCTAGATCGCCCGGGACCGCCCGGGACCGCCCGAGACCGCCCCGGACCGCCCGGGACTGCCTCGGACCGCCCGGGACCGCCCAGGACCGCCCGGGACCGCCCTGGACCGCCCGGGACCGCCCTGGAACGCCCGGGACCGCCCGGGACCGCCCGGGACCGCCCGGGACCACCCGGGACCACCCGGGACCGCCCGGGACCGCCCGGGACCGCCAGGGACCGCCCGGGACCGCCCCAGACCGCCCCGGACCGCCCGGGACCGCCTCGGACCGCCCGGGACCGCCCAGGACCGCCCGGGACCGCCCTGGACCGCCCGGGACTGCCCTGGAACGCCCGGGACCGCCCGGGACCGCCCGGGACCGCCCGGGACCGCCCGGGACCGCCCGGGACCGCCCGGGACCGCCTGGGACCGCCCGGGACCGCCCCAGACCGCCCGGGACCGCCCGGGACCGCGCGGGACCGCACGGGACCGCCTGGGACCGCCCGGGACCGCCCGGGACCGCCCCGGACCGCCCGGGACCGCCTCGGACCGCCCGGGACCGCCCAGGACCACCCGGGACCACCCCGGACCACCCGGGACCGCCCCGGACCGCCCGTGACCGCCCTAGAACGCCCAGGACCGCCCGGGACCGCCCGGGACCGCCCCAGACCGCCCGGGACCACCTCGGACCGCCCGGGACCGCCCAGGACTGCCCGGGACCGCCCTGGACCGCCCACGACTGCCCTGGAACGCCCGGGACCGCCCGGGCCCGCCCGGGACCGCCTGGGACCGCCCGGGACCGCCCGGGACCGCCCCAGACCGCCCCGGACCGCCCGGGACCGCCTCGGACCGCCCGGGACCGCCCAGGACCGCCCGGGACCGCCCTGGACCGCCCGGGACCGCCCTGGAACGCCCGGGACCGCCCGGGACCGCCCGGGACCGCCCGGGACCGCCCGGGACCGCACGGGACCGCCCGGGACCGCCTGGGACCGCCCGGGACCGCCCCAGACCGCCCGGGACCGCCCGGGACCGCGCGGGACCGCACGGGACCGCCCGGGACCGCCCGGGACCGCCCGGGACCGCCCCGGACCGCCCGGGACCGCCTCGGACCGCCCGGGACCGCCCAGGACCACCCGGGACCGCCCCGGACCACCCGGGACCGCCCCGGACCGCCCGTGACCGCCCTAGAACGCCCAGGACCGCCCGGGACCGCCCGGGACCGCCCGAGACCGCCCGGGACCACCTCGGACCGCCCGGGACCGCCCAGGACTGCCCGGGACCGCCCTGGACCGCCCACGACTGCCCTGGAACGCCCGGGACCGCCCGGGCCCGCCCGGGACCGCCTGGGACCGCCCGGGACCGCCCGGGACCGCCCTGGAACGCCCGGGACCGCCCGGGACCGCCCGGGACCGCCCGGGACCGCCCGGGACCGCCTGGGACCCCCCGGGACCGCCCGGGACGGCCCGGGACCGCGCGGGACCGCACGGGACCGCCCAGGACCGCCCGGGACCGCCCGGGACCGCCCCGGACCACCCGGGACCGCCTCGGACCGCCCGGGACCGCCCCGGACCGCCCGGGACCGCCCCGGACCGCCCGGGACCACCCTAGATCGCCCGGGACCGCCCGGGACCGCCCGAGACCGCCCCGGACCGCCCGGGACCGCCTCGGACCGCCCGGGACCGCCCAGGACCGCCCGGGACCGCCCTGGACCGCCCGGGACCGCCCTGGAACGCCCGGGACCGCCCGGGACCGCCCGGGACCGCCCGGGACCACCCGGGACCGCCCGGGACCGCCCGGGACCGCCAGGGACCGCCCGGGACCGCCCCAGACCGCCCCGGACCGCCCGGGACCGCCTCGGACCGCCCGGGACCGCCCAGGACCGCCCGGGACCGCCCTGGACCGCCCGGGACCGCCCTGGAACGCCCGGGACCGCCCGGGACCGCCCGGGACCGCCCGGGACCGCCCGGGACCGCCCGGGACCGCCCGGGACCGCCTGGGACCGCCCGGGACCGCCCCAGACCGCCCGGGACCGCCCGGGACCGCGCGGGACCGCACGGGACCGCCCGGGACCGCCCGGGACCGCCCGGGACCGCCCCGGACCGCCCGGGACCGCCTCGGACCGCCCGGGACCGCCCAGGACCACCCGGGACCGCCCCGGACCACCCGGGACCGCCCAGGACCGCCCGTGACCGCCCTAGAACGCCCAGGACCGCCCGGGACCGCCCGGGACCGCCCCAGACCGCCCGGGACCACCTCGGACCGCCCGGGACCGCCCAGGACTGCCCGGGACCGCCCTGGACCGCCCACGACTGCCCTGGAACGCCCGGGACCGCCCGGGCCCGCCCGGGACCGCCTGGGACCGCCCGGGACCGCCAAGGACCGCCCTGGAACGCCCAGGACCGCCCAGGACCGCCCAGAACCGCTCTGGACCGCCCGGGACCACCCGAGACCGCCCGGGATTGCCCGGGACCGCCCGGGACCGCCCCAGACCGCCCCGGACCGCACCCGGACCGCCCAGGACCACACCCGGACCACCCGGGACCGCCCTGGACCGCCCAGGACCGCCCGGGACCGCCCGGGACCGCCCGGGATCGCCCGGGACCGCCCGGGACCGCCCCGGACTGCCCGGGATCGCCCGGGACCGCCCCGGACCGCCCGGGACCGCCTCGGACCGCCCGGGACCGCCCAGGACCGCCCGGAACCGCCCCGGACCGCCCGGGACCTTTTGGACCGCCCGGGACCGCCCTGGAATTCCCGGGACCGCTCGGGACCGCCCGGGACCGCCCGGACCGCCCGGGACCGCCTCGGACCGCCCGGGACCGCCCAGGACCGCCCTGGAATGCCCGGGACCGCCCGGGACCGCCCGGGACCGCCCTGGACCGCCCGGGACCGCCCTGGAACGCCCGGGACCGCCCGGGACCGCCCGGGACTGCCCGGGAATGCCCGGGACCGCCCGGGACCAACCGGGACTGCCCGGGACCGCCCCGGACTGCCCGGGACCGCCCGGGACCGCCCGGGACCGCACGGGACCGCCCGGGACCGCCCGGGACCGCCCGGGACCGCCCCGGACCGCCCGGGACCGCCTCGGACCGCCCGGGACCGCCCCGGACCGCCCGGGACCGCCCCCGACCGCCCGGGACCACCCTAGATCGCCCGGGACCGCCCGGGACCGCCCGAGACCGCCCCGGACCGCCCGGGACCGCCTCGGACCGCCCGGGACCGCCCAGGACCGCCCGGGACCGCCCTGGACCGCCGGGGACCGCCCTGGAACGCCCGGGACCGCCCGGGACCGCCCAGGACCGCCCGGGACCGCCCGGGACCGCCCGGGACCGCCCGGGACCGCCCGGGACCGCCCGGGACCGCCAGGGACCGCCCGGGACCGCCCCAGACCGCCCCGGACCGCCCGGGACCGCCTCGGACCGCCCGGGACCGCCCAGGACCGCCCGGGACCGCCCTGGACCGCCCGGGACCGCCCTGGAACGCCCGGGACCGCCCGGGACCGCCCGGGACCGCCCGGGACCGCCCGGGACCGCCCGGGACCGCCTGGGACCGCCCGGGACCGCCCCAGACCGCCCGGGACCGCCCGGGACCGCGCGGGACCGCACGGGACCGCCCGGGACCGCCCGGGACCGCCCGGGACCGCCCCGGACCGCCCGGGACCGCCTCGGACCGCCCTGGACCGCCCAGGACCACCCGGGACCGCCCCGGACCACCCGGGACCGCCCCGGACCGCCCGTGACCGCCCTAGAACGCCCAGGACCGCCCGGGACCGCCCGGGACCGCCCAGACCGCCCGGGACCACCTCGGACCGCCCGGGACCGCCCAGGACTGCCCGGGACCGCCCTGGACCGCCCACGACTGCCCTGGAACGCCCGGGACCGCCCGGGCCCGCCCGGGACCGCCTGGGACCGCCCGGGACAGCCAAGGACCGCCCTGGAACGCCCAGGACCGCCCAGGACCGCCCAGAACCGCTCTGGACCGCCCGGGACCGCCCGAGACCGCCCGGGATTGCCCGGGACCGCCCGGGACCGCCCCAGACCGCCCCGGACCGCACCCGGACCGCCCAGGACCACACCCGGACCACCCGGGACCGCCCCGGACCGCCCAGGACCGCCCGGGACCGCCCGGGACCGCCCGGGATCGCCCGGGACCGCCCGGGACCGCCCCGGACCGCCCGGGATCGCCCGGGACCGCCCCGGACCGCCCGGGACCGCCTCGGACCGCCCGGGACCGCCCAGGACCGCCCGGAACCACCCCGGACCGCCCGGGACCTTTTGGACCGCCCGGGACCGCCCTGGAATTCCCGGGACCGCTCGGGACCGCCCGGGACCGCCCGGACCGCCCGGGACCGCCTCGGACCGCCCGGGACCGCCCAGGACCGCCCTGGAATGCCCGGGACCGCCCGGGACCGCCCGGGACCGCCCTGGACTGCCCGGGACCGCCCTGGAACGCCCGGGACCGCCCGGGACCGCCCGGGACTGCCCAGGAATGCCCGGGACCTCCCGGGACCAACCGGGACCGCCCGGGACCGCCCCGGACTGCCCGGGACCGCCCGGGACCGCCCGGGACCGCACGGGACCGCCCGGGACCGCCCGGGACCGCCCGGGACCGCCCCGGACCGCCCGGGACCGCCTCGGACCGCCCGGGACCGCCCCGGACCGCCCGGGACCGCCCCCGACCGCCCGGGACCACCCTAGATCGTCCGGGACCGCCCGGGACCGCCCGGGACCGCCCCGGACCGCCCGGGACTGCCTCGGACCGCCCGGGACCGCCCAGGACCGCCCGGGACCGCCCTGGACCGCCCGGGACCGCCCTGGAACGCCCGGGACCGCCCGGGACCGCCCGGGACCGCCCGGGACCGCCCGGGACCGCCCGGGACCGCCTGGGACCGCCCGGGACCGCCCGGGACCGCCCGGAACCGCGCGGGACCGCACGGGACCGCCCAGGACCGCCCGGGACCGCCCGGGACCGCCCCGGACCACCCGGGACCGCCTCGGACCGCCCGGGACCGCCCAGGACCGCCCGGGACCGCCCCGGACCGCCCGGGACCGCCCAGGACCGCCCGGGACCGCCCCGGACCACCCGGGACCGCCCCGGACCGCCCGGGACCGCCCTGGATTGTCCGCGACCGCTCGGGACCGCCCGGGACCGCCCGGACCGCCCGGGACCGCCTCGGACCGCCCGGGACTGCCCGGGACCGCCCTGGACCGCCCGGGACCGCCCTGGAACGCCCGGGACCGCCCGGGACCGCCCGGGACCGCCCGGGAACGCCCGGGACCGCCCGGGACCACCCGGGACCGCCCTGGACCGCCCCGGACTGCCCGGGACCGCCCGGGACCGCCCGGGACCGCACGGGACCGCCCGGACCGCCCGGGACCGCCCCTGTCCGCGCGGGACCACCTCGGACCACCCGGGACCGACCCGGACCGCCCGGGACCTCCCCGGACCGCCCAGGACCACCCTAGATCGCCCGGGACCGCCCGGGACCGCCCGGGACCGCCCCGGACCGCCCGGGACTGCCTCGGACCGCCCGGGACCGCCCAGGACCGCCCGGGACCGCCCTGGACCGCCCGGGACCGCCCTGGAACGCCCGGGACCGCCCGGGACCGCCCGGGACCGCCCGGGACCGCCCGGGACCGCCCGGGACCGCCCAGGACCGCCCGGGACCGCCCGGGACCGCCCTGAACTGCCCGGGACCGCCTCGGACCGGCCAGGACCGCCCAGGACCGCCCGGGACCGCCCTGGACCGCCCTGGACCGCCCAGGACCGCCCTAGAACGCCCGGGACCGCCCGGGACCGCCCGGGACCGCCCGAGACCGCCCGGGACCGCCCCGGACCGCCCGGGACCGCCTTGGACCGCCCGGGACCGCCCTGGAATGTCCGGGACCGCTCGGGACCGCCCGGGACCGCCCGGACCGCCCGGGACCGCCTCGGACCGCCCGGGACCGCCCAGGACCACCCTGGAATGCCCGGGACCGCCCGGGACCGCCCGGGACCACCCTGGACCGCCCGGGACCGCCCTGGAACGCCCGGGACCGCCCGGGACCGCCCGGGACCGCCCGGGAACGCCCGGGGACCGCCCGGGACCACCCGGGACCGCCCGGGACTGCCCCGGACTGCCCGGGACCGCCCGGGACCGCCCGGAACCGCACGGGACTGCCCGGGACCGCCCGGGACCGCCCCGGACCGCGCGGACCACCTCGGACCGCCCGGGACCGCCCCGGACCGCCCGGGACCGCCCCGGACCGCCCGGGACCACCCTAGATCGCCCGGGACCGCCCGGGACCGCCCGGGACCGCCCCGGGACCGCCCGAGACCGCCTCGGACCGCCCGGGACCGCCCAGGACCGCCCGGGACCGCCCTGGACCGCCTGGGACCGCCCTGGAATGCCCGGGACCGCCGGGACCGCCGGGACCCCGGGACCGCCCGGGACCGCCCGGGACCGCCCAGGACCGCCCAGGACCGCAGGACCGCCCGAGACCGCCCCGGACCGCCCGGGACTGCCTCAGACCGGCCAGGACCGCCCAGGACCGCCCGGGACCGCCCTGGACCGCCCTGGACTGCCCGGGACCGCCCTAGAACGCCCGGGACCGCCCGGGACCGCCCGGACCGCCCGGGACCGCCCGGGACCGCCCGGGACCGCGCAGGGCTGCCCTGGAACGCCCGGGACCGCCCGGGACCGCCCGGGACCGCCCTGGACCGCCCGGGACCGCCCTGGAACGCCTGGGACCGCCCGGGACCGCCCGGGACCGCCCAGGACCGCCCGGGACCGCCTGGGACCGCCCGGGACCGCCCCAGACCGCCCTGGACCGCCTGGACCGCCCGGGACCGCCCGTGACCGCCCGGGACCGCCCGGGACCGCACGGGACCCCCGGGACCGCCCCGGACCGCCCCGGGGACCGCCTCGGACCGCCCAGGACCGCCCAGGACCGCCCGGAACCGCCCCGGACCACCAGGGACCGCCTCGGACCACCCGGGACCGCCCTAGAATGCCCGGGACCGCCCGGGACCGCCCGGGACCGCCCCGGACCGCCCGGGACCGCCTCGGACCGCCCGGGACCGCCCAGGACCGCCCGGGACCGCCCTGGACCGCCCGCGACCGCCCTGCAACGCCCCGAGACCGCCGGGGACCGCCCGGGACCGCCCGGGACCGCCCGGGACTGCCCCGGACCGCCCGAGACCGCACCGGACCGCCCGGGACCGCCCGGGACCGCCCAGGACCGCACGGGACCGCCCAGGACCACCCCGGACCGCCCGGGACCGCCCGGGACTGCCCTGGAACGCCCGGGACCGCCCGGGACCGCCCGGGACCGCCCGAGACCGCCCGGAACCGCCCGGGACCGCCCAGGACCGCCCAGGACCGCCCGGACCGCCTCGGACCGCCCGGGACCGCCTCGGACCACCCGGGACCGCCCAGGACCGCCCGGGACCGCCCTGGACCGCCTGTGACCGCCCGGGACCGCCCTGGAACGCCCGGGACCGCCTGGGACCGCCCGGGACCGCCCAGGACCGCCCGGGACCGCCCTGGACCGCCCGGGACCGCCCTGGAACGCCCGGGACCGCCCGGGACCGCCCGGGACCGCCCGGGACCGCCCGGGACCGCCCGGGACCGCCCAGGACCGCCCGGGACCGCCCGAGACCGCCCCGGACCGCCCGGGACCGCCTCGGACCGGCCAGGACCGCCCAGGACCGCCCGGGACCGCCCTGGACCGCCCTGGACTGCCCGGGACCGCCCTAGAACGCCCGGGACCGCCCGGGACCGCCCGGGACCGCCCGGGACCGCCCGGGACCGCCCGGGACCGCGCAGGGCTGCCCTGGAACGCCCGGGACCGCCCGGGACCGCCCGGGACCGCCCTGGACCGCCCGGGACCGCCCTGGAACGCCTGGGACCGCCCGGGACCGCCCGGGACCGCCCAGGACCGCCCGGGACCGCCTGGGACCGCCCGGGACCGCCCCAGACCGCCCTGGACCGCCTGGGACTGCCCGGGACCGCCCGTGACGCCCGGAACCGCACGGGACCGCCTGGGACCCCCGGGGACCGCCCCCGGACCGCCCGGGACCGCCTCGGACCGCCCAGGACCGCCCAGGACCGCCCGGAACCGCCCGGACCACCCGGGACCGCCTCGGACCGCCCGGGACCGCCCTAGAATGCCCGGACCGCCCGGGACCGCCCGGGACCGCCCCGGACCGCCCGGGACCGCCTCGGACCGCCCGGGACCGCCCAGGACCGCCCGGGACCGCCCTGGACCGCCCGCGACCGCCCCTGCAACGCCCGAGACCCGCCGGGGACCGCCCGGGACCGCCCGGGAACGCCCGGGACCGCCCCGGACCGCCCGAGACCGCACCGGACCGCCCGGGACTGCCCGGGACCGCCCAGGACCGCACGGGACCGCCCAGGACCGCCCCGGACCGCCCGGGACCGCCTCGGACCACCCGGGACCGCCTCGGACCGCCCGGGACCGCCCAGGACCGCCCGGGACCGCCCTGGACCGCCCTGTGACCGCCCGGGACCGTCCTGGACGCCCGGGGACCGCCTGGGACCGCCCGGGACCGCCCGGGACCACCCGGAACCGCCCGGGACCGCGCAGGACCGCCCTGGAATGCCCAGGACGCCCGGGACCGCCCGGGACCGCCCTGGACCGCCCGGGACCGCCCTGGAACGTCCGGGACCGCCCGGGACCGCCTGGGACCGCCCGGGACCGCCCGGGACCACCTGGGACCGCCCGGGACCGCCCCAGACCGCCCGGGACCGCCCGGAACCGCCCGGGACCGCACGGGACCGCCCCGTACCGCCCGGGACCGCCTCGGACTGCCCGGGACCGGCCAGGACCGCCCGGACCGCCCCGGACCACACGGGACCGCCCCGGACCGCCCGGGACCGCCCTAGAACGCCCGGGACCGCCCTGGGACCGCCCATGACCGCTCCGGGCCGCCCGGAACCGCCTCGGACCGCCCGGACCGCCCAGGACCGCCCGGAACCGCCCTGGACTGCCCGGGACCGCCCTGGAACGCCCGGGACCGCCCGGGACGGCCCGGGACCGCCCGGGACCGCCAAGGACCGCCTTGGAACGCCCGGGACCGCCCAAGACCGCCCGGAACCGCCCTGACCGCCCGGGACCGCCCGAGACCGCCCGGGACCGCCTGGGACCGCCCGGGACCGCCCCGGACCGACCGGGACCGCACCCGGACCGCCCAGGACCACACCCGGACCGCCCGGGACCGCCCGGGACCGCCCCGGACCGCCCGGGACCGCCCCTGACCGCCCGGGACCGCCCTGGAATGCCGGGACCGCTCGTGACCGCCCGGGACCGCCCGGACCGCCCGGGACCGCCTCGGACCGCCCGGGACCGCCCAGGACCGCCCTGGAACGCCGGGGACCGCCCGGGACCGCCTGGGACCGCCCTGGACCGCACGGGACCGCCCTGGAACGCCCGGGACCGCCCGGGACCGCCGGGACCGCCCGGGACCGCCCGGGACCGCCCTGGACCGCGTGGGGACCACCCGGGACCGCCCAGGACCGCCCCGGACCACCCGGGACCGCCCGGGACCGCCCGGGACCGCCTGGGACCGCCCCGGACCGCCCGGGACCGCTTCGGACCGCCCGGTACCGCCCAGGACCGCCGGGACCGCCCCGGACCGCCCAGGACCGCCCGGACCGCCCGGGACCGCCCTAGAACGCCCGGGACCGCCCGGGACCGCCCAGACTGCCCCGGACCGCCCGGGACCGCCTCGGACCGCCCGGGACCGCCCAGGACCGCCCGGGACCGCCTGGACTGCCCGGGACCGCCCTGGAACGCCCGGCACCGCCCGAGATCGCCCGGGACCGCCCGGGACCGCCGGGGACCGCCCGGGACCGCCCAGGACCGCCCTGGAACGCCCGGGACCGCCCGGGACCGCTCGGGACCGCCCTGGACCGCCCGCGACCGCCCTGGAACGCCCGGGACCGCCCGGGACCGCCCGGGACCGCCCGGGACCGCCCGGGACCGCCTGGGACCGCCGGGACCGCCCCGGACCGCCCGGAACCGCCCGGGACCACCCGGGACCGCACGGGACCGCCCGGGACCGCCCGGGACCGCCCGGGACCGCACGGGACCGGCCGGGACCGCCCGGGACCGCCCGGGACCGCCCGAGACCGCCCCAGACCGCCCGGGACCGCCCCGGACCACCTGGGACGGCCCCGGACCGCCCAGGACCGCCCCGGACTGCCCGGGAATGCCCGGGACCGCCTGGGACCGCCCCCGGACCGCCCGGGACCGCCCGGGACTTCCCCGGACCGCCCCGGACCGCCCGGGACCGCCTCGGACCGCCCGGGACCGCCCCAGACGCCCCCGGACCGCCCCGGACCGCCCGGGACCGCCCCGGACCGCCCGGTACCGCCCCGGACCGCTCGGGACCGCCCGGGACCGTCCGGGACCGCACGGGACCGCCTGGGACCGCCCAGGACCGCCCGGGACCGCCCCGGACCGCCCGGGACCGCCTCGGACCGCCCGGGACCGCCCAGGACCGCCCGGGACCGCCTCGGACCGCCCGGGACCGCCCCGGACCGCCCGGGACCGCCCTGGAATGCCCGGGACCGCTCGGGACCGCCCGGGACCGCCCGGACCGCCCGGGACCGCCTCGGACCGCCGGGACCGCCCAGGACCGCCCTGGAACGCCCGGGACCGCCCGGGACCGCCCGGGACCGCTATGTACCGCCCTGGACCGCCCGGGACCGCCCTGGAACGCCCGGGACTGCCCGGGACCGCCCGGGACCGCCCAGGACCGCCCGGGACCGCCCCAGACCGCCCGGGACCGCCCCTGACCGCCCGGGACCACCCTAGAACGCCCGGGACCGCTCGGGACCACCCGGGACCGCCCCGGACCGCCCGGGACCGCCTCGGACCGCCCGGGACCGCCCAGGACCGCCCGGGACCGCCCTGGACCGCCCGGGGACCGCCCGGGACCGCCCGGGACCGCCCGGGACCGCCCGGGACAGCCCGGGACTGCCCAGGACCACCCTGGAACGCCCGGGACCGCCCGGGACCGCCCGGGACCGCCCTGGACCGCCCGGGACCGCCCTGGAACGCCCGGGACCACCCGGGACCGCTCGGGACCGCCCGGGACCGCCCGGGACCGCCTGGGACCGCCCGGGACCGCCCCGGACCGCCCGGGACCGCCCGGGACCGTCCGGGACCGCACGGGACCGCCCGGGACCGCCCTGGAACGCCCGGGACCGCCCGGGACCGCTCTGGACCGCCCTGGACCGCCCGGGACCGCCCTGGAACGCCCGGGACTGCCTGGGACCGCCCGGGACCGCCCAGGACCGCCTGGGACCGCCCCATACCGCCCGGGACTGCCCCGACCGCCCGGGACCGGCCTACAACGCCCGGGACCGCCCGGGACCACCCGGGACCGCCCCGGACCGCCCGGGACCGCCCTGGACCGCCCGGGTCCGCCGGGACCGCCCGGAACCGCCCGGGACCGCCCAGGACCGCCCTGGAACGCCCGGGACCACCCGGACCGCCCGGGACCGCCCTGGACCGCCCGGGACCGCCCTGGAACGCCCGGGACCGCCCGGGACCGCCCGGGACCGCCCGGGACCGCACGGGACCGCCCGGGACCGCCCGGGACCGCCCTGGACCGCCCGGGACCGCTCTGGAACGCCCGGGACCGCCCGGGACCGCCCTGGACCGCCCATGACCTCCCCGGACCGCCGAACCGCCTCGGACCGCCCGGACCGCCCAGGACCGCCCGGAACCGCCCTGGACCGCCCGGGACCGCCCTGGAACGCCCGGGACCGCCCGGGACGGCCCGGGACCGCCCGGGACCGCCAAGGACCGCCCTGGAACGCACGGGACCGGCCAAGACCGCCCGGAACCGCCCTGGACCGCACGGACCGCCCGAGACCGCCCGGGACCGCCCGGGACCGCCCGGGACCGCCCCGGACCGACCGGGACCGCACCCGGACCGCCCAGGACCACACCCGGACCGCGCGGGACCGCCCGGGACCGCCCCGGACCGCCCGGGACCGCCCCTGACCGCCCGGGACCGCCCTGGAATGCCCGGGACCGCTCGTGACCGCCCGGGACCGCCCGGACCGCCCGGGACCGCCTCGGACCGCCCGGGACCGCCCAGGACCGCCCTGGAATGCCCGGGACCGCCCGGGACCGCCTGGGACCGCCCTGGACCGCCCGGGACCGCCCTGGAACGCCCGGGACCGCCCGGGAACGCCCGGGACCGCCCGGGACCGCCCTGGACCACGTGGGACCACCCGGGACCGCCCAGGACTGCCCCGGACCACCCGGGACCGCCCGGGACCGCCCGGGACCGCACGGGACCGCCCGGGACCGCCCGGGACCGCCTGGGACCGCCCCGGACCGCCCAGGACCGCCTCGGACCGCCCGGTACCGCCCAGGACCGCCGGGACCGCCCCGGACCGCCCAGGACCGCCCCGGACCGCCCGGGACCGCCCTAGAACGCCCGGGACCGCCCGGGACCGCCCAGGACTGCCCGGACCGCCCGGGACCGCCTCGGACCGCCCGGGACCGCCCAGGACCGCCCGGGACCGCCCTGGACCGCCCGGGACCGCCCTGGAACGCCCGGGACCGCCCGGGATCGCCCGGGACCGCCCGGGACTGCCGGGGACCGCCCGGGACCGCCCAGGACCGCCCTGGAACGCCCGGGACCGCCCGGGACCGCTCGGGACCGCCCTGGACCGCCCGCGACCGCCCTGGAACGCCGGGACCGCCCGGGACCGCCCGGGACCACCCGGGACCGCCCGGGGACCGCCTGGGACCGCCCGGGACCGCCCCGGACCGCCCGGGACCGCCCGGGACCACCCGGGACCGCACGGGACCGCCCGGGACCGCCCGGGACCGCCCGGGACCGCACGGGACCGGCCGGGACCGCCCGGGACCGCCCGGGACCGCCCGGGACCGGCCGGGACCGCCCCAGACCGCCCGGGACCGCCCCGGACCACCCGGGACGGCCCCGGACCGCCCAGGACCGCCCCGGACTGCCCGGGAATGCCCGGGACCGCCTGGGATTGCCCCGGACCGCCCGGGACCGCCCGGGACTGCCCCGGACCGCCGCGGACCACCCGGGACCGCCTTGGACCGCCGGGACCGCCCCAGACCGCCCCGGACCGCCCCGGACCGCCCGGGACCGCCCCGGACCGCCCGGGACCGCCCCAGACCGCTCGGGACCGCCCGGGACCGTCCGGGACCGCACGGGACCGCCCGGGACCGCCCAGGACCGCCCGGGACCGCCCCGGACCGCCCGGGACCGCCTCGGACCGCCCGGGACCGCCCAGGACCGCCCGGGACCGCCTCGGACCGCCCGGGACCGCCCCGGACCGCCCGGGACCGCCCGGAATGCCCGGGACCGCTCGGGACCGCCCGGGACCGCCCGGACCGCCCGGGACCGCCTCGGACCGCCGGGACCGCCCAGGACCGCCCTGGAACGCCCGGGACCGCCCGGGACCGCCCGGGACCGCTCTGGACCGCCCTGGACCGCCCGGGACCGCCCTGGAACGCCCGAGACTGCCCCTGACCGCCCGGGACCGCCCAGGACCGCCCGGGAACCGCCCCAGACGCCCGGGACCGCCCCGGACCGCCCGGGACCACCCTAGAACGCCCGGGACCGCCCGGGACCACCCGGGACCGCCCCGGACCGCCCGGGACCGCCTCGGACCGCCCGGGACCGCCCAGGACCGCCCGGGACCGCCTGGACCGCCCGGGACCGCCCGGGACCGCCCGGGACCGCCCGGGACCGCCCGGGACCGCCCGGGACCGCCCGGGACTGCCCAGGACTGCCCTGGAACGCCCGGGACCGCCCGGGACTGCCCGGGACCGCCCAGGACCGCCCGGGACCGCCCTGGAACGCCCGGGACCACCCGGGACCGCTCGGGACCGCCCGGGACCGCCCGGGACCGCCTGGGACCGCCCGGGACCGCCCCGGACCGCCCGGGACCGCCCGGGACCGTCCGGGACCGCACGGGACCGCCCGGGACCGCCCTGGAACGCCCGGGACCGCCCGGGACCGCCCGGGACCGCTCTGGACCGCCCTGGACCACCCGGGACCGCCCTGGAACGCCCGGGACTGCCTGGGACCGCCCGGGACCGCCCAGGACCGCCCGGGACCGCCCCAGACCGCCCGGGACTGCCCCGGACCGCCCGGGACCGGCCTAGAACGCCCGGGACCGCCCGGGACCACCCGGGACTGCCCCGGACCGCCCGGGACCGCCTCGGACCGCCCGGGACCGCCCAGGACCGCCCGGGACCGCCCTGGACCGCCCGGGACCGCCCGGGACCGCCCGGGACCGCCCGGGACCGCCCGGGACCGCCCAGGACCGCCCTGGAACGCCCGGGACCGCCCGCGACCGCCCGGGACCGCCCTGGACCGCCCGGGACCGCCCTGGAACGCCCGGGACCCGCCCCAGACCGCCCGGGACCGCCCGGGACCACCCGGGACCGCACGGGACCGCCCGGGACCGCCCGGGACCGCCCTGGACCGCCCGGGACCGCCCTGGAACGCCCGGGACCGCCCAGGACCGCCCGGGACCGCCCGGACCGCCCGGGACCGCCTGGGACCGCCCGGGACCGCCCCAGACCGCCCGGGACCGCCCGGGACCGCCCGGGACCGCACGGGACCGCCCGGGACCGCCCGGGACCGCCCAGGACCGCCCCGGACCGCCCGGGACCGCCTCGGACCGCCCGGGACTGCCCAGGACCGCCCGGGACCACCCGAGACCGCCCGGAACCGCCCGGGACCGCCCGGGACCGCCAAGACCGCCCTGGAACGCTCGGGACCGCCCAGGACCGCCCGGAACCGCGCTGGACCGCCCGGGACCGCCCGAGACCGCCCGGGACCGCCCGGGACCGCCCCGGACCGCCTGGGACCGCACCCGGACCGCCCAGGACCACACCCGGACCGCCCGGGACCGCCCCGGACCGCCCAGGACTGCCCGGGACCGCCCGGGACCGACCGGGATCGCCCGGGACCGCCCGGGACCGCCCGGGACCGCCCGGGACCGCCTCGGACCGCCCGGGACCGCCCAGGACCGCCCGGGACCGCCTCGGACCGCCCGGGACCGCCCCGGACCGCCCGGGACTGCCCTGGAATGCCCGGGACCGCTCGGGACCGCCCGGGACCGCCTGGACCGCCCGGGACCGCCTCGGACCGCCGGGACCGCCCAGGACCGCCCTGGAACGCCCGGGACCGCCCGGGACCGCCCGGGACCGCTCTGGACCGCCCTGGACCGCCCGGGACCGCCCTGGAACGCCCGGGACTGCCCGGGACCGCCCGGGACCGCCCGGGACCACCCGGGACCGCCCGGGACCACCCGGGACCGCCCGGGACCGCCCTGGACCGCCCGGGACCGCCCGGGACCGCCCGGGACCGCCCGAGACCGCCCGGGACCGCCCCGGACCGCCCGGGACCGCCTCGGACCACCCGGGACCGCCCAGGACCGCCCGGGACCGCCTCGGACCGCCCGGGACCGCCCCGGACCGCCCGGGACCGCCCTGGAATGCCCGGGACCGCTCGGGACCGCCCGGGACCGCCCGGACCGCCCGGGACCGCCTCGGACCGCCGGGACCGCCCAGGACCGCCCTGGAACGCCCGGGACTGCCCGGGACCGCCCGGGACCGCTCTGGACCGCCCTGGACCGCCTGGGACCGCCCTGGAACGACCGGGACTGCCCGGGACCGCCCGGGACCACCGCCCGGGACCGCCCGGGACCGCCCGGGACCGCCCGGGACCACCCGGGACCGCCCGGGACCACCCCGGACCGCCCGGGACCGCCCGGGACTGCCCGGGACCGCACGGGACCGCCCGGGACCGCCCGGGACTGCCCGAGACCGCCCCGGACCGCCTGGGACCGCCTCGGACCGCCCGGGACCGCCCAGGACCGCCCGGGACCGCCCCGGACCGCCCGGGACCGCCCCGGACCGCCCGGGACCGCCCTAGAATGCCCGGGACCGCCCGGGACCACCCGGGACCGCCCCGGACCGCCCAGGACCGCCTCGGACCGCCCGGGACCGCCCAGGACCGCCCGGGACCGCCCTGGACCACCCGGGACCGCTATGGAACGCCCGGGACCGCCCGGGACCGCCCGGGACCGCCCGGGACCGCCCGGGACCGCCCGGGACCGATCTGGAATGCCCGGGACCGCCCGGGACTGCCCGGGACCGCCCTGGACCTCCGGGACCGCCCTGGAAAGCCCGGGACCGCCCGGGACCGCCCGGGACCGCCCGGGACCGGCCGGGACCGCCTGGGACCGCCCGGGACCGTCCCAGACCGCCCGGGACCGCCCAGGACCGCCCGGGACCGCACGGGACCACCCGGGACCGCCCGGGACCGCCCTGGACCGCCCGGGACCGCCCTGGAACGCCCGGGACCGTCGGGGACCACCCGGGACCGCCTGGGACCGCCCGGGACCACCCGGGACCGCCTGGGACCGCCCCGGGACCGCCCCAGACCGCCCGGGACCGCCCGGGACCGCACGGGACCGCCCGGGACCGCCCGGGACCGCTAGGACCGCCCCCGGACCGCCCGGGACCGCCTCGGACCGCCCAGGACCGCCCAGGACCGCCCGGGACCGCCCCGGACCACCCGCGACCGCCCCAGACCGCCCGTGACCACCCTAGAACGCCCGGGACCGCCCGGGACCGCCCCGGGACCGCCCCGGACCGCCCGGGACCACCTCGGACCGCCCGGGACCGCCCAGGACTGCCCGGGACCGCCCTGGACCGCCCGCGACCGCCCTGGAACGCCCGGGACCGCCCGGGACCGCCCGGGACCGCCTGGGACCGCCCGGGACCTCCAAGGACCGCCCTGCAACGCCCGGGACCGCCCAGGACCGCCCAGAACCGCCCTGGACCGCCCAGGACCGCCCGGGACCGCCTGGGACCGCCCGGGATCGCCCGGGACCGCCCAGGACCGCCCCGGACCGCCCGGGACCGCCCGGGACCGCCCCGGACCGCCCGGGACCGCCTCGGACCGCCCGGGACCGCCCAGGACCGCCCGGGACCGCCCCGGACCGCCCGGGACCGCCTTGGACCGCCCGGGACTGCCCTGGAATGCCGGGACCGCTCGGGACCGCCCGGGACCGCCCGGACCGCCCGGGACCGCCGTGGAATGCCCGGGACCGCCCGGAACCGCCCGGGACCGCCCTGGACCGCCCGGGACCGCCCTGGAACGCCCGGGACCGCCCGGGACCGCCCGGGACCGCCCGGGAACGCCCGGGACCGCCCGGGACCACTCGGGACCGCCCGGGACCGCCCCGGACTGCCCGGGACCGCGCGGGACCGCCCGGGACCGCACGGGACCGCCCGGGACCGCCCCGGACCGCCCGGGACCACCCTAGATCGCCCGGGACCGCCCAGGACCGCCCCGGACCGCCCCAGACCGCCCGGGACCGCCTCGGACCGCCCGGCACCGCCCAGGACCGCCCGGGACCGCCCTGGACCGCCCGGGACCGCCCTGGAACGCCCGGGACCGCCCGGGACCGCCCGGGACCGCCCTGGACCGCCCGGGACCGCCCTGGAACGCCTGGGACCGCCCGGGACCGCCTGGGACCGCCCAGGACCGCCCGGGACCGCCTGGGACCGCCCGGGACCGCCCCAGACCGCCCTGGACCGCCCGGGACCGCCCGGGACCGCCCGGGGACCGCCCAGGACCGCCCGGGACCGCCCGGGACCGCCCGGGACCGCCCCGGACCGCCCGGGACCGCCTCGGACAGCCCGGGACCGCCCTGGAACGCCCGGGACCGCCCGGGACCGCCCGGGAACGCCCGGGAACGCCCGGGACCACCCGGGACCACTCGGGACCGCCCGGGACCGCCCCGGACTGCCCGGGACCGCGCGGGACCGCCCGGGACCGCACGGGACCGCCCGGGACCGCCCCGGACCGCCCGGGACCACCCTAGATCGCCCGGGACCGCCCAGGACCGCCCCGGACCGCCCCGGACCGCCCGGGACCGCCTCGGACCGCCCGGGACCGCCCAGGACCGCCCGGGACCGCCCTGGACCGCCCGGGACTGCCCTGGAACGCCCGGGACCGCCTGGGACCGCCCGGGACCGCCCTGGACCGCCCGGGACCGCCCTGGAACGACTGGGACCGCCCAGGACCGCCCGGGACCGCCCAGGACCGCCCGGGACCGCCTGGGACCGCCCGGGACCGCCCCAGACCGCCCTGGACCGCCCGGGACCGCCCGGGACCGCCCGGGACCGCCCGGGACCGCACGGGACCGCCCGGGACCGCCCGGGACCGCCCCGGACGCCCGGGACCGCCTCGGACCGCCTGGGACCGCCCAGGAACGCCCGGAACCGCCCCGGACCACCCGGGCCCGCTCCGGACCGCCCGGGACCGCCCTAGAATGCCCTGGACTGGCCCGGGACCTCCGGGACCGCCCCGGACCGCCCGGGACCGCCTCGGACCGCCCGGGACAGCCCAGGACCGCCCGGGACCACCCTGGACCGCCCGGGACCGCCCTGCAACGCCCGAGACCGCCCGGGACCGCCCGGGACCGCCCGGGACCGCACTGGAACGCCCGGGACCGCCCGGGACCGCCCGGGACCGCCCCGGACCGCCCAGGACCGCACCGGACCGCCCGGGACCGCCCGGGACCGCCCGGGACCGCACGGGACCGCCCAGGACCGCCCCGGACCGCCCGGGACCGCCCCGGACCGCCCGGGACCGCACCGGACCGCTCAGGACCGCCCGGGACCGCCCGGGACCGCACGGGACCGCCCAGGACCGCCCCGGACCGCGCAGGACCGCCCGGGACAGACCGGGACCGCCCGGGACCGCCCGGGACCGCTCAGGACCGCCCGGGACCGCCCGGGACCGCCCCGGACCGCCCGGGACCGCCTCGGATCGCCCGGGACCGCCTAGGACCGCCTTGGACCGCCCTGGACCGCCCTGGACCGCCCGGGACCGCCCTGGAACGCCCGGGACCGCCCGGGACCGCCCGGGACCGCCCGGGACCACCCGGGACCGCCCGGGACCGCGCAAGACCGCCCTGGAATGCCCGGGACTGCCCAGGACCGTCCGGGACTGCCCTGGACCGCCCGGGACTGCCCTGGAACGCCCGGGACCGCCCGGGACCGCCCGGGACCGCCCGGAACCGCCCGGGACCGCACGGGACCGCCCCGTACCGCCCGGGACCGCCTCGGACTGCCCGGGACCGGCCAGGACCGCCCGGGACCGCCCCGGACCACACGGGACCGCCCCGGACCGCCCGGGACCGCCCTAGAACGCCCGGGACCGCCCTGGACCGCCCATGACCGCTCCGGACCGCCCGGAACCGCCTCGGACCGCCCGGACCGCCCAGGACCGCCCGGAACCGCCCTGGACTGCCCGGGACCGCCCTGGAACGCCCGGGACCGCCCGGGACGGCCCGGGACCGCGCGGGACCGCCAAGGACCGCCTTGGAACGCCCGGACCGCCCAAGACCGCCCGGAACCGCCCTGGACCGCCCGGGACCGCCCGAGACCGCCCGGGACCGCCTGGGACCGCCCGGGACCGCCCCGGACCGACCGGGACCGCACCCGGACCGCCCAGGACCACACCCGGACCGCCCGGGACCGCCCGGGACCGCCCCGGACCGCCCGGGACCGCCCCTGACCGCCCGGGACCGCCCTGGAATGCCCGGGACCGCTCGTGACCGCCCGGGACCGCCCGGACCGCCCGGGACCGCCTCGGACCGCCCGGGACCGCCCAGGACCGCCCTGGAACGCCGGGGACCGCCCGGGACCGCCTGGGACCGCCCTGGACCGCCCGGGACCGCCCTGGAACGCCCGGGACCGCCCGGACCGCCCGGACCGCCCGGGACCGCCCGGGACCGCCCTGGACGCGTGGGACCACCCGGGACCGCCCAGGACCGCCCCGGACCACCCGGGACCGCCCGGGACCGCCCGGGACCGCCTGGGACCGCCCCGGACCGCCCGGGACCGCTTCGGACCGCCCGGTACCGCCCAGGACCGCCGGGACCGCCCCGGACCGCCCAGGACCGCCCCGGACCGCCCGGGACCGCCCTAGAACGCCCGGGACCGCCCGGGACCGCCCAGGACTGCCCCGGACCGCCCGGGACCGCCTCGGACCGCCCGGGACCGCCCAGGACCGCCCGGGACCGCCCTGGACCGCCCGGGACCGCCCTGGAACGCCCGGCACCGCCCGAGATCGCCCGGGACCGCCCGGGACCGCCGGGGACCGCCCGGGACCGCCCAGGACCGCCCTGGAACGCCCGGGACAGCCCGGGACCGCTCGGGACCGCCCTGGACCGCCCGCGACCGCCCTGGAACGCCCGGGACCGCCCGGGACCGCCCGGGACCGCCCGGACCGCCCGGGACCGCCTGGGACCGCCCGGGACCGCCCCGGACCGCCCGGAACCGCCCGGGACCACCCGGGACCGCACGGGACCGCCCGGGACCGCCCGGACCGCCCGGGACCGCACGGGACCGGCCGGGACCGCCCGGGACCGCCCGGGCCCGGGACCGCCCGAGACCGCCCCAGACCGCCCGGGACCGCCCCGGACCACCTAGGACGGCCCCGGACCGCCCAGGACCGCCCCGGACTGCCCGGGAATGCCCGGGACCGCCTGGGACCGCCCCGGACCGCCCGGGACCGCCCGGGACTTCCCCGGACCGCCCCGGACCGCCCGGGACCGCCTCGGACCGCCCGGGACCGCCCCAGACCGCCCCCGGACCGCCCCGGACCGCCCGGGACCGCCCCGGACCGCCCGGTACCGCCCCGGACCGCTCGGGACCGCCCGGGACCGTCCGGGACCGCACGGGACCGCCTGGGACCGCCCAGGACCGCCCGGGACCGCCCCGGACCGCCCGGGACCGCCTCGGACCGCCCGGGACCGCCCAGGACCGCCCGGGACCGCCTCGGACCGCCCGGGATTGCCCCGGACCGCCCGGGACCGCCCTGGAATGCCCGGGACCGCTCGGGACCGCCCGGGACCGCCCGGACCGCCCGGGACCGCCTCGGACCGCCGGGACCGCCCAGGACCGCCCTGGAACGCCCGGGACCGCCCGGGACCGCCCGGGACCGCTATGTACCGCCCTGGACCGCCCGGGACCGCCCTGGAACGCCCGGGACTGCCCGGGACCGCCCGGGACCGCCCAGGACCGCCCGGGACCGCCCCAGACCGCCCGGGACCGCCCCTGACCGCCCGGGACCACCCTAGAACGCCCGGGACCGCTCGGGACCACCCGGGACCGCCCCGGACCGCCCGGGACCGCCTCGGACCGCCCGGGACCGCCCAGGACCGCCCGGGACCGCCCTGGACCGCCCGGGACCGCCCGGGACCGCCCGGGACCGCCCGGGACCGCCCGGGACCGCCCGGGACTGCCCAGGACCACCCTGGAACGCCCGGGACCGCCCGGGACCGCCCGGGACCGCCCTGGACCGCCCGGGACCGCCCTGGAACGCCCGGGACCACCCGGGACCGCTCGGGACCGCCCGGGACCGCCCAGGGACCGCCTGGGACCGCCCGGGACCGCCCCGGACCGCCCGGGACCGCCCGGGACCGTCCGGGACCGCACGGGACCGCCCGGGACCGCCCTGGAACGCCCGGGACCGCCCGGGACCGCTCTGGACCGCCCTGGACCGCCCGGGACCGCCCTGGAACGCCCCGGGACTGCCTGGGACCGCCCGGGACCGCCCAGGACCGCCTGGGACCGCCCCAGACCGCCCGGGACCGCCCCCGGACCGCCCGGGACCGGCCTACAACGCCCGGGACCGCCCGGGACCACCCGGGACCGCCCCGGACCGCCCGGGACCGCCCTGGACCGCCCGGGTCCGCCCGGGACCGCCCGGGACCGCCCGGGACCGCCCAGGACCGCCCTGGAACGCCCGGGACCGCCCGGGACCGCCCGGGACCGCCCTGGACCGCCCGGGACCGCCCTGGAACGCCCGGGACCGCCCGGGACCGCCCGGGACCGCCCGGCACCGCACGGGACCGCCCGGGACCGCCCGGGACCGCCCTGGACCGCCCGGGACCGCTCTGGAACGCCCGGGACCGCCCGGGACCGCCCTGGACCGCCCATGACCTCCCCGGACCGCCCGGAACCGCCTCGGACCGCCCGGACCGCCCAGGACCGCCCGGAACCGCCCTGGACCGCCCGGGACCGCCCTGGAACGCCCGGGACCGCCCGGGACGGCCCGGGACCGCCCGGGACCGCCAAGGACCGCCCTGGAACGCACGGGACCGGCCAAGACCGCCCGGAACCGCCCTGGACCGCACGGGACCGCCCGAGACCGCCCGGGACCGCCCGGGACCGCCCGGGGACCGCCCCGGACCGACCGGGACCGCACCCGGACCGCCCAGGACCACACCCGGACCGCGCGGGACCGCCCGGGACCGCCCCGGACCGCCCGGGACCGCCCCTGACCGCCCGGACCGCCCTGGAATGCCCGGGACCGCTCGTGACCGCCCGGGACCGCCCGGACCCGCCCGGGACCGCCTCGGACCGCCCGGGACCGCCCAGGACCGCCCTGGAACGCCCGGGACCGCCCGGGACCGCCTGGGACCGCCCTGGACCGCCCGGGACCGCCCTGGAACGCCCGGGACCGCCCGGGACCGCCCGGGACCGCCCGGGACCGCCCTGGACCGCGTGGGACCACCCGGGACCGCCCAGGACCGCCCCGGACCACCCGGGACCGCCCGGGACCGCCCGGGACCGCACGGGACCGCCCGGGACCGCCCGGGACCGCCTGGGACCGCCCCGGACCGCCCAGGACCGCCTCGGACCGCCCGGTACCGCCCAGGACCGCCGTACCGCCCCGGACCGCCCAGGACCGCCCCGGACCGCCCGGGACCGCCCTAGAACGCCCGGGACCGCCCGGGACCGCCCAGGACTGCCCCGGACCGCCCGGGACCGCCTCGGACCGCCCGGGACCGCCCAGGACCGCCCGGGACCGCCCTGGACCGCCCGGGACCGCCCTGGAACGCCCGGGACCGCCCGGGATCGCCCGGGACCGCCCGGGACTGCCGGGGACCGCCCGGGACCGCCCAGGACCGCCCTGGAACGCCCGGGACCGCCCGGGACCGCTCGGGACCGCCCTGGACCGCCCGCGACCGCCCCTGGAACGCCCGGGACCGCCCGGGACCGCCCGGGACCACCCGGGACCGCCCGGGACCGCCTGGGACCGCCCGGGACCGCCCCGGACCGCCCGGGACCGCCCGGGACCACCCGGGACCGCACGGGACCGCCCGGGACCGCCCGGGACCGCCCGGGACCGCACGGGACCGGCCGGACCGCCCGGACCGCCCGGGACCGCCCGGGACCGGCCGGGACCGCCCCAGACCGCCCGGGACCGCCCCGGACCACCCGGGACGGCCCCGGACCGCCCAGGACCGCCCCGGACTGCCCGGGAATGCCCGGGACCGCCTGGGACCGCCCCGGACCGCCCGGGACCGCCCGGGACTGCCCCGGACCGCCGCGGACCACCCGGGACCGCCTTGGACCGCCCGGGACCGCCCCAGACCGCCCCGGACCGCCCCGGACCGCCCGGGACCGCCCCGACCGCCCGGGACCGCCCCAGACCGCTCGGGACCGCCCGGGACCGTCCGGGACCGCACGGGACCGCCCGGGACCGCCCAGGACCGCCCGGGACCGCCCCGGACCGCCCGGGACCGCCTCGGACCGCCCGGGACCGCCCCAGGACCGCCCGGGACCGCCTCGGACCGCCCGGGACCGCCCCGGACCGCCCGGACCGCCCTGGAATGCCCGGGACCGCTCGGGACCGCCCGGGACCGCCCGGACCGCCCGGGACCGCCTCGGACCGCCGGGACCGCCCAGGACCGCCCTGGAACGCCCGGGACCGCCCGGGACCGCCCGGGACCGCTCTGGACCGCCCTGGACCGCCCGGGACCGCCCTGGAACGCCCGAGACTGCCCGTGACCGCCCGGGACCGCCCAGGACCGCCCGGGACCGCCCCAGACCGCCCGGGACCGCCCCGGACCGCCCGGGACCACCCTAGAACGCCCGGGACCGCCCGGGACCACCCGGGACCGCCCCGGACCGCCCGGGACCGCCTCGGACCGCCCGGGACCGCCCAGGACCGCCCGGGACCGCCCTGGACCGCCCGGGACCGCCCGGGACCGCCCGGGACCGACCGGGACCGCCCGGGACCGCCCGGGACCGCCCGGGACTGCCCAGGACCGCCCTGGAACGCCCGGGACCGCCCGGGACTGCCCGGGACCGCCCAGGACCCCCCGGGACCGCCCTGGAACGCCCGGGACCACCCGGGACCGCTCGGGACCGCCCGGGACCGCCCGGGACCGCCTGGGACCGCCCGGGACCGCCCCGGACCGCCCGGGACCGCCCGGGACCGTCCGGGACCGCACGGGACCGCCCGGGACCGCCCTGGAACGCCCGGGACCGCCCGGGACCGCCCGGGACCGCTCTGGACCGCCCTGGACCACCCGGGACCGCCCTGGAACGCCCGGGACTGCCTGGGACCGCCCGGGACCGCCCAGGACCGCCCGGGACCGCCCAGACCGCCCGGGACTGCCCCGGACCGCCCGGGACCGGCCTAGAACGCCCGGACCGCCCGGGACCACCCGGGACTGCCCCGGACCGCCCGGGACCGCCTCGGACCGCCCGGGACCGCCCAGGACCGCCCGGGACCGCCCTGGACCGCCCGGGACCGCCCGGGACCGCCCGGGACCGCCCGGGACCGCCCGGGACCGCCCAGGACCGCCCTGGAACGCCCGGGACCGCCCGCGACCGCCCGGGACCGCCCTGGAACGCCCGGGACCGCCCCAGACCGCCCGGGACCGCCCGGGACCACCCGGGACCGCACGGGACCGCCCGGGACCGCCCGGGACCGCCCTGGACCGCCTGGGACCACCCTGGAACGCCCGGGACCGCCCAGGACCGCCCGGGACCGCCCGGGACCGCCCGGGACCGCCTGGGACCGCCCGGGACCGCCCCAGACCGCCCGGGACCGCCCGGGACCGCCCGGGACCGCACGGGACCGCCCGGGACCGCCCGGGACCGCCCAGGACCGCCCCGGACCGCCCGGGACCGCCTCGGACCGCCAGGGACTGCCCAGGACCGCCCGGGACCACCCGAGACCGCCCGGAACCGCCCGGGACCGCCCGGGACCGCCAAGGACCGCCCTGGAACGCCCGGGACCACCCAGGACCGCCCGGAACCGCGCTGGACCGCCCGGGACCGCCCGAGACCGCCCGGGACCGCCCGGGACCGCCCCGGACCGCCTGGGACCGCACCCGGACCGCCCAGGACCACACCCGGACCGCCCGGGACCGCCCCGGACCGCCCAGGACTGCCCGGGACCGCCCGGGACCGACCGGGATCGCCCGGGACCGCCCGGGACCGCCCGGGACCGCCCGGGACCGCCTCGGACCGCCCGGGACCGCCCAGGACCGCCCGGGACCGCCTCGGACCGCCCGGGACCGCCCCGGACCGCCCGGGACTGCCCTGGAATGCCCGGGACCGCTCGGGACCGCCCGGGACCGCCTGGACCGCCCGGGACCGCCTCGGACCGCCGGGACCGCCCAGGACCGCCCTGGAACGCCCGGGACCGCCCGGGACCGCCCGGGACCGCTCTGGACCGCCCTGGACCGCCCGGGACCGCCCTGGAACGCCCGGGACTGCCCGGGACCGCCCGGGACCGCCCGGGACCACCCGGGACCGCCCGGGACCACCCGGGACCGCCCGGGACCGCCCTGGACCGCCCGGGACCGCCCGGGACCGCCCGGGACCGCCCGAGACCGCCCGGGACCGCCCCGGACCGCCCGGGACCGCCTCGGACCACCCGGGACCGCCCAGGACCGCCCGGGACCGCCTCGGACCGCCCGGGACCGCCCCGGACCGCCCGGGACCGCCCTGGAATGCCCGGGACCGCTCGGGACCACCCGGGACCGCCCGGACCGCCCGGGACCGCCTTGGACCGCCGGGACCGCCCAGGACCGCCCTGGAACGCCCGGGACTGCCCGGGACCGCCCGGGACCGCTCTGGACCGCCCTGGACCGCCTGGGACCGCCCTGGAACGACCGGGACTGCCCGGGACCGCCCGGGACCGCCCGGGACCGCCCGGGACCGCCCGGGACCACCCGGGACCGCCCGGGACCACCCCGGACCGCCCGGGACCGCCCGGGACTGCCCGGGACCGCACGGGACCGCCCGGGACCGCCCGGGACTGCCCGAGACCGCCCCGGACCGCCTGGGACCGCCTCGGACCGCCCGGGACCGCCCCGGACCGCCCGGGACCGCCCCGGACCGCCCGGGACCGCCCCGGACCGCCCGGGACCGCCCTAGAATGCCCGGGACCGCCCGGGACCACCCGGGACCGCCCCGGACCGCCCAGGACCGCCTCGGACCGCCCGGGACCGCCCAGGACCGCCCGGGACCGCCCTGGACCACCCGGGACCGCTATGGAACGCCCGGGACCGCCCGGGACCGCCCGGGACCGCCCGGGACCGCCCGGGACCGCCCGGGACCGATCTGGAATGCCCGGGACCGCCCGGGACCGCCCGGGACCGCCCTGGACCTCCCGGGACCGCCCTGGAACGCCCGGGACCGCCCGGGACCGCCCGGGACCGCCCGGGACCGGCCGGGACCGCCTGGGACCGCCCGGGACCGTCCCAGACCGCCCGGGACCGCCCAGGACCGCCCGGGACCGCACGGGACCACCCGGGACCGCCCGGGACCGCCCTGGACCGCCCGGGACCGCCCTGGAACGCCCGGGACCGTCGGGGACCACCCGGGACCGCCTGGGACCGCCCGGGACCACCCGGGACCGCCTGGGACCGCCCGGGACCGCCCCAGACCGCCCGGGACCGCCCGGGACCGCACGGGACCGCCCGGGACCGCCCGGGACCGCTAGGGACCGCCCCGGACCGCCCGGGACCGCCTCGGACCACCCGGGACCGCCCAGGACCGCCCGGGACCGCCTCGGACCGCCCGGGACCGCCCCGGACCGCCCGGGACCGCCCTGGAATGCCCGGGACCGCTCGGGACCGCCCGGGACCGCCCGGACCGCCCGGGACCGCCTTGGACCGCCGGGACCGCCCAGGACCGCCCTGGAACGCCCGGGACTGCCCGGGACCGCCCGGGACCGCTCTGGACCGCCCTGGACCGCCTGGGACCGCCCTGGAACGACCGGGACTGCCCGGGACCGCCCGGGACCGCCCGGGACCGCCCGGGACCGCCCGGGACCACCCGGGACCGCCCGGGACCACCCCGGACCGCCCGGGACCGCCCGGGACTGCCCGGGACCGCACGGGACCGCCCGGGACCGCCCGGGACTGCCCGAGACCGCCCCGGACCGCCTGGGACCGCCTCGGACCGCCCGGGACCGCCCCGGACCGCCCGGGACCGCCCCGGACCGCCCGGGACCGCCCCGGACCGCCCGGGACCGCCCTAGAATGCCCGGGACCGCCCGGGACCACCCGGGACCGCCCCGGACCGCCCAGGACCGCCTCGGACCACCCGGGACCGCCCAGGACCGCCCGGGACCGCCCTGGACCACCCGGGACCGCTATGGAACGCCCGGGACCGCCCGGGACCGCCCGGGACCGCCCGGGACCGCCCGGGACCGCCCGGGACCGATCTGGAATGCCCGGGACCGCCCGGGACCGCCCGGGACCGCCCTGGACCTCCCGGGACCGCCCTGGAACGCCCGGGACCGCCCGGGACCGCCCGGGACCGCCCGGGACCGGCCGGGACCGCCTGGGACCGCCCGGGACCGTCCCAGACCGCCCGGGACCGCCCAGGACCGCCCGGGACCGCACGGGACCACCCGGGACCGCCCGGGACCGCCCTGGACCGCCCGGGACCGCCCTGGAACGCCCGGGACCGTCGGGGACCACCCGGGACCGCCTGGGACCGCCCGGGACCACCCGGGACCGCCTGGGACCGCCCGGGACCGCCCCAGACCGCCCGGGACCGCCCGGGACCGCACGGGACCGCCCGGGACCGCCCGGGACCGCTAGGGACCGCCCCGGACCGCCCGGGACCGCCTCGGACCGCCCAGGACCGCCCAGGACCGCCCGGGACCGCCCCGGACCACCCGCGACCGCCCCGGACCGCCCGTGACCACCCTAGAACGCCCGGGACCGCCCGGGACCGCCCGGGACCGCCCCGGACCGCCCGGGACCACCTCGGACCGCCCGGGACCGCCCAGGACTGCCCGGGACCGCCCTGGACCGCCCGCGACCGCCCTGGAACGCCCGGGACCGCCCGGGACCGCCCGGGACCGCCTGGGACCGCCCGGGACCGCCAAGGACCGCCCTGCAACGCCCGGGACCGCCCAGGACCGCCCAGAACCGCCCTGGACCGCCCAGGACCGCCCGGGACCGCCTGGGACCGCCCGGGATCGCCCGGGACCGCCCAGGACCGCCCCGGACCGCCCGGGACCGCCCGGGACCGCCCCGGACCGCCCGGGACCGCCTCGGACCGCCCGGGACCGCCCAGGACCGCCCGGGACCGCCCCGGACCGCCCGGGACCGCCTTGGACCGCCCGGGACTGCCCTGGAATGCCGGGACCGCTCGGGACCGCCCGGGACCGCCCGGACCGCCCGGGACCGCCGTGGAATGCCCGGGACCGCCCGGAACCGCCCGGGACCGCCCTGGACCGCCCGGGACCGCCCTGGAACGCCCGGGACCGCCCGGGACCGCCCGGGACCGCCCGGGAACGCCCGGGACCGCCCGGGACCACTCGGGACCACCCGGGACCGCCCCGGACTGCCCGGGACCGCGCGGGACCGCCCGGGACCGCACGGGACCGCCCGGGACCGCCCCGGACCGCCCGGGACCACCCTAGATCGCCCGGGACCGCCCAGGACCGCCCCGGACCGCCCCGGACCGCCCGGGACCGCCTCGGACCGCCCGGCACCGCCCAGGACCGCCCGGGACCGCCCTGGACCGCCCGGGACCGCCCTGGAACGCCCGGGACCGCCCGGGACCGCCCGGGACCGCCCTGGACCGCCCGGGACCGCCCTGGAACGCCTGGGACCGCCCGGGACCGCCTGGGACCGCCCAGGACCGCCCGGGACCGCCTGGGACCGCCCGGGACCGCCCCAGACCGCCCTGGACCGCCCGGGACCGCCCGGGACCGCCCGGGACCGCCCAGGACCGCCCGGGACCGCCCGGGACCGCCCGGGACCGCCCCGGACCGCCCGGGACCGCCTCGGACAGCCCGGGACCGCCCTGGAACGCCCGGGACCGCCCGGGACCGCCCGGGAACGCCCGGGAACGCCCGGGACCACCCGGGACCACTCGGGACCGCCCGGGACCGCCCCGGACTGCCCGGGACCGCGCGGGACCGCCCGGGACCGCACGGGACCGCCCGGGACCGCCCCGGACCGCCCGGGACCACCCTAGATCGCCCGGGACCGCCCAGGACCGCCCCGGACCGCCCCGGACCGCCCGGGACCGCCTCGGACCGCCCGGGACCGCCCAGGACCGCCCGGGACCGCCCTGGACCGCCCGGGACTGCCCTGGAACGCCCGGGACCGCCTGGGACCGCCCGGGACCGCCCTGGACCGCCCGGGACCGCCCTGGAACGACTGGGACCGCCCAGGACCGCCCGGGACCGCCCAGGACCGCCCGGGACCGCCTGGGACCGCCCGGGACCGCCCCAGACCGCCCTGGACCGCCCGGGACCGCCCGGGACCGCCCGGGACCGCCCGGGACCGCACGGGACCGCCCGGGACCGCCCGGGACCGCCCCGGACCGCCCGGGACCGCCTCGGACCGCCTGGGACCGCCCAGGAACGCCCGGAACCGCCCCGGACCACCCGGGCCCGCTCCGGACCGCCCGGGACCGCCCTAGAATGCCCTGGACTGCCCGGGACCTCCCGGGACCGCCCCGGACCGCCCGGGACCGCCTCGGACCGCCCGGGACAGCCCAGGACCGCCCGGGACCACCCTGGACCGCCCGGGACCGCCCTGCAACGCCCGAGACCGCCCGGGACCGCCCGGGACCGCCCGGGACCGCACTGGAACGCCCGGGACCGCCCGGGACCGCCCGGGACCGCCTCGGACCGCCCAGGACCGCACCGGACCGCCCGGGACCGCCCGGGACCGCCCGGGACCGCACGGGACCGCCCAGGACCGCCCCGGACCGCCCGGGACCGCCCCGGACCGCCCGGGACCGCACCGGACCGCTCAGGACCGCCCGGGACCGCCCGGGACCGCACGGGACCGCCCAGGACCGCCCCGGACCGCGCAGGACCGCCCGGGACAGACCGGGACCGCCCGGGACCGCCCGGGACCGCTCAGGACCGCCCGGGACCGCCCGGGACCGCCCCGGACCGCCCGGGACCGCCTCGGATCGCCCGGGACCGCCTAGGACCGCCTTGGACCGCCCTGGACCGCCCTGGACCGCCCGGGACCGCCCTGGAACGCCCGGGACCGCCCGGGACCGCCCGGGACCGCCCGGGACCACCCGGGACCGCCCGGGACCGCGCAGGACCGCCCTGGAATGCCCGGGACTGCCCAGGACCGTCCGGGACTGCCCTGGACCGCCCGGGACTGCCCTGGAACGCCCGGGACCGCCCGGGACCGCCCGGGACCGCCCGGCACCGCCCGGGACCGCCTGGGACCGCCCGGGCCCGCCCCAGACCGCCCGGGACCGCCTGGGACCGCCCGGGCCCGCCCCAGACCGCCCGGGACCGCCTGGGACCGCCCGGGACCGCACGGGACCACCCGGGACCGCCCGGGACCGACCCAGACCGCCCGGGACCGCCTCGGACCGCCCGGGACCGCCCAGGACCGCCCGGGACCGCCCCGGACCACCCGGGACCGCCCCGGACCGCCCGGGACCGCCCTAGAACGCCCGGGACCGCCCGGGACCGCCCGGGACCGCCCCAGACCGCCCGGAACCGCCTCGGACCGCCCGGGACCGCCCGGGACCGCCCAGGACCGACCGGAACCGCCCTGGACCGCCCGGCACCGCCCTGGAACGCCCGCGACCGCCCGGAACCGCCCGGGACCGCCCGGGAACGCCCGGGACTGCCTAGGACCGCCCTGGAACGCCCGGGACCGCCCAGGACCGCTCGGAACCGCCCTGGACCACCCGGGACCGCCCGAGACCGCCCGGGACCGCCCGGGACCGCCCGGGACCGCCCCGGACCGCCCGGGACCGCACCCGGACCGCCCAGGACCACACCCGGACCGCCCGGGACCGCCCAGGACCGCCCCGGACCGCCCGGGACGGCCCCTGACCGCCCGGGACCGCCCTCGAATGCCCGGGACCGCTCGGGACCGCCCGGGACCGCCCGGACCGCCCGGGACCGCCTCGGACCGCCCGGGACAGCCCAGGACCGCCCTGGAACGCCCGGGACTGCCCGGGACCGCCTGGGACCGCCCTGGACCGCCCGGGACCGCCCTGGAACGCCCGGGACCGCCGGGACCGCCCAGGACCGCCCGGGACCGCCCGGGACCACGCGGGACCACCCGGGACCACCCGGGACCGCCCCGGACCACCAGGGACCGCCCGGGGCCACCCGGGACCGCCCGGGACCGCCCGGGACCGCCCGGGACCGCCTGGGACCGCCCGGGACCGCCCCGGACTGCCCGGGACCGCCCGGGACCGCCCGGGACCGCACGGGACCGGCCGGGGAACGCCCGGGACCGCCCGGGACCGCCCGGGACCGCCCGGGACCGCCCCGGACCGCCCGGGACCGCCCCGGACCACCCGGGGATGGCCCCGGACCGCCCAGGACCGCCCCGGACTGCCCGGGAACGCCCGGGACCGCCTGGGACCGCCTGGGACCGCCCGGGACCGCCCGGGACCGCACGGGACCGGCCGGGACCGCCCGGGACCGCCCGGGACCGCCCGGGACCGCCCGGGACCGCCCCGGACCGCCCGGGACCGCCCCGGACCACCCGGGATGGCCCCGGACCGCCCAGGACCGCCCCGGACTGCCCGGGAACGCCCGGGACCGCCTGGGACCGCCCCGGACCGCCCGGGACCGCCCGGGACTGCCCCGGGACCGCCCCGGACCGCCCGGGACCGCCTCGGACCGCCTGGGACCGCCCCGGACCGCCCGGTAACCGCCTCGGACCGCCCGGGACCGCCCCGGATCGCCCCGGGACCGCCCGGACCGCCCGGGACCGCCCAGGACCGCCCGGGACCGCCTCGGACCGCCCGGGACCGCCCCGGACCGCCCGGGACCGCCCTGGAATGCCCAGGACTGCTCGGGACCGCCCGGGACCGCCCGGACCGCCCGGGACCGCCTCAGACCGCCGGGACCGCCCAGGACCGCCCTGGAACGCCCGGGACCGCCCGGTACCGCCTGGGACCGCTCTGGGACCGCCCTGGACCGCCCGGGACCGCCCTGGAACGCCCGGGACTGCCCGGGACCGCCCGGGACCGCCCGGGACCGCCCGGGACCGCCCGGGACCACCCGCGACCGCCCGGGACCGCCCCGGACCCGCCCGGGAACGCCCGGGACCGCCCGGGACCGCACGGGACTGCCCGGGACCGCCCGTGACCGCCCCGGACCGCCTGCGACCGCCTCGGACCGCCCGGGACCGCCCAGGACCACCCGGGACCGCCCCGGATCGCCCGGGACGCCCCGGACCGCCCGGGACCTCCCTAGAACGGCCGGGACCGCACGGGACCGCCCGGGACCGCCCGGGGACCGCGCGGGACCGCCCCGGACCGCCCGGGACCGCCTCGGACCGCCCGGAACCGCCCAGACCGCCCGGGACCGCCCCGGACCACCCGGGACCGCCCCGGACCGCCCGGGACCGCCCTAGAACGCCCGGGACCGCCCAGGACCGCCCGGGACCGCCCCGGACCGCCCGGGACCACCTCGGACCGCCCGGGACCGCCCAGGACTGCCCGGGACCGCCCTGGACCGCCCGCGACCGCCCTGGGAACGCCCGGGACCGCCCGGGACCGCCCGGGACCGCCAAGGACCGCCCTGGAACGCCCGGGACCGCCCAGGAACGCCCAGAACCGCCCTGACCGCCCGGGACCGCCCGAGACCGCCTGGGACGGCCCGGGACCGCCCGGAACCGCCCCGGACCGCCCGGGACCGCACCCGGACCGCCCAGGACCACACCCGGACCACCCGGGACCGCCCCGGACCGCCCAGGACCGCCCGGGACCTCCTGGGACCGCCCGGGATCGCCCGGGACCGCCCAGGACCGCCCCGGACCGCCCGGGACCGCCCCGGACTGCCCAAGACCGCCTTGGACCGCCCAGGACCGCCCAGGACCACCCGGGACCGCCCCGGACCGCCCGGGACCGGCTTGGACCGCCCGGGAACGCCCTGGAATGCCCGGGACCGCTCGGGACCGCCCGGGACCGCCCGGACCGCCCGGGACCGCCTCGGACCGCCCGGGACCGCCCGGGACCGCCCGGACCACCCGGGACCGCCTCGGACCGCCCGGGACAGCCCAGGACCGCCCTGGAACGCCCGGGACTGCCCGGGACCGCCTGGGACCGCCTGGACCGCCCGGGACCGCCCTGGAACGCCCGGGACCGCCCGGGACCGCCCAGGACCGCCCGGGACCGCCCGGGACCACGCGGGACCACCCGGGACCACCCGGGACCGCCCCGGACCACCAGGGACCGCCCGGGGCCACCCGGGACCGCCCGGGACCGCCCGGGACCGCCCGGGACCGCCTGGGACCGCCCGGGACCGCCCCGGACTGCCCGGGACCGCCCGGGACCGCCCGGGACCGCACGGGACCGGCCGGGACCGCCCGGGGACCGCCCGGGACCGCCCGGGGACCGCCCGGGACCGCCCCGGACCGCCCGGGACCGCCCGGCCACCCGGGATGGCCCCGGACCGCCCAGGACCGCCCCGGACTGCCCGGGAACGCCCGGGACCGCCTGGGACCGCCTGGGACCGCCCGGGACCGCCCGGGACCGCACGGGACCGGCCGGGACCGCCCGGGACCGCCCGGGACCGCCCGGGACCGCCCGGGACCGCCCCGGACCGCCCGGGACCGCCCCGGACCACCCGGGATGGCCCCGGACCGCCCAGGACCGCCCCGGACTGCCCGGGAACGCCCGGGACCGCCTGGGACCGCCCCGGACCGCCCGGGACCGCCCGGGACTGCCCCGGACCGCCCCGGACCGCCCGGGACCGCCTCGGACCGCCTGGGACCGCCCCCGACCGCCCGGTACCGCCTCGGACCGCCCGGGACCGCCCCGGATCGCCCCGGGACCGCCCCGGACCGCCCGGGACCGCCCAGGACCGCCCGGGACCGCCTCGGACCGCCCGGGACCGCCCCGGACCGCCCGGGACCGCCCTGGAATGCCCAGGACTGCTCGGGACCGCCCGGGACCGCCCGGACCGCCCGGGACCGCCTCAGACCGCCGGGACCGCCCAGGACCGCCCTGGAACGCCCGGGACCGCCGGTACCGCCTGGGACCGCTCTGGACCGCCCTGGACCGCCCGGGACCGCCCTGGAACGCCCGGGACTGCCCGGGACCGCCCGGGACCGCCCGGGACCGCCCGGGACCGCCCGGGACCACCCGCGACCGCCCGGGACCGCCCGGACCGCCCGGGAACGCCCGGGACCGCCCGGGACCGCACGGGACTGCCCGGGACCGCCCGTGACCGCCCCGGACCGCCTGCGACCGCCTCGGACCGCCCGGGACCGCCCAGGACCACCCGGGACCGCCCCGGATCGCCCGGGACCGCCCCGGACCGCCCGGGACCTCCCTAGAACGGCCGGGACCGCACGGGACCGCCCGGGGACCGCCCGGGACCGCGCGGGACCGCCCCGGACCGCCCGGGACCGCCTCGGACCGCCCGGAACCGCCCAGGACCGCCCGGGACCGCCCCGGACCACCCGGGACCGCCCCGGACCGCCCGGGACCGCCCTAGAACGCCCGGGACCGCCCAGGACCGCCCGGGACCGCCCCGGACCGCCCGGGACCACCTCGGACCGCCCGGGACCGCCCAGGACTGCCCGGGACCGCCCTGGACCGCCCGCGACCGCCCTGGAACGCCCGGGACCGCCCGGGACCGCCCGGGACCGCCAAGGACCGCCCTGGAACGCCCGGGACCGCCCAGGAACGCCCAGAACCGCCCTGGACCGCCCGGGACCGCCCGAGACCGCCTGGGACGGCCCGGGACCGCCCGGAACCGCCCCGGACCGCCCGGGACCGCACCCGGACCGCCCAGGACCACACCCGGACCACCCGGGACCGCCCCGGGACCGCCCAGGACCGCCCGGGACCTCCTGGGACCGCCCGGGATCGCCCGGGACCGCCCAGGACCGCCCCGGACCGCCCGGGACCGCCCCGGACTGCCCGGGACCGCCTTGGACCGCCCAGGACCGCCCAGGACCACCCGGGACCGCCCCGGACCGCCCGGGACCGGCTTGGACCGCCCGGGAACGCCCTGGAATGCCCGGGACCGCTCGGGACCGCCGGGACCGCCCGGACCGCCCGGGACCGCCTCGGACCGCCCGGGACCGCCCGGGACCACCCGGACCACCCGGGACCGCCTCGGGACCGCCCGGGACCGCCCAGGACCGCCCTGGAATGCCCGGGACCGCCCGGGACCGCACGGGACCGCCCTGGACCGCCCGGGACCGCCCGGCACCGCCCTGGAACGCCCACGACCGCCCGGAACCGCCCGGGACCGCCCGGGAACGCCCGGGACTGCCTAGGACCGCCCTGGAACGCCCGGGACCGCCCAGGACCGCTCGGAACCGCCCTGACCACCCGGGACCGCCCGGACCGCCCCGGGACCGCCCGGGACCGCCCGGGACCGCCCCGGACCGCCCGGGACCGCACCCGGACCGCCCAGGACCACACCCGGACCGCCCGGGACCGCCCAGGACCGCCCCGGACCGCCCGGGACGGCCCCTGACCGCCCGGGACCGCCCTCGAATGCCCGGGACCGCTCGGGACCGCCCGGGACCGCCCGGACCGCCCGGGACCGCCTCGGACCGCCCGGGACAGCCCAGGACCGCCCTGGAACGCCCGGGACTGCCCGGGACCGCCTGGGACCGCCCTGGACCCGCCGGGACCGCCCTGGAACGCCCGGGACCGCCCGGGACCGCCCAGGACCGCCCGGGACCGCCCGGGACCACGCGGGACCACCCGGGACCACCCGGGACCGCCCCGGACCACCAGGGACCGCCCGGGGCCACCCGGGACCGCCCGGGACCGCCCGGGACCGCCCGGGACCGCCTGGGACCGCCCGGGACCGCCCCGGACTGCCCGGGACCGCCCGGGACCGCCCGGGACCGCACGGGACCGGCCGGGACCGCCCGGGACCGCCCGGGACCGCCCGGGACCGCCCGGGACCGCCCCGGACCGCCCGGGACCGCCCCGGACCACCCAGGATGGCCCCGGACCGCCCAGGACCGCCCCGGACTGCCCGGGAACGCCCGGGACCGCCTGGGACCGCCCGGGACCGCCCGGGACCGCCCGGGACCGCACGGGACCGGCCGGGACCGCCCGGGACCGCCCGGGACCGCCCGGGACCGCCCGGGACCGCCCCGGACCGCCCGGGACCGCCCCGGACCACCCGGGATGGCCCCGGACCGCCCAGGACCGCCCCGGACTGCCCGGGAACGCCCGGGACCGCCTGGGACCGCCCCGGACCGCCCGGGACCGCCCGGGACTGCCCCGGACCGCCCCGGACCGCCCGGGACCGCCTCGGACCGCCTGGGACCGCCCCGGACCGCCCGGTACCGCCTCGGACCGCCCGGGACCGCCCCGGATCGCCCCGGGACCGCCCCGGACCGCCCGGGACCGCCCAGGACCGCCCGGGACCGCCTCGGACCGCCCGGGACCGCCCCGGACCGCCCGGGACCGCCCTGGAATGCCCAGGACTGCTCGGGACCGCCCGGGACCGCCCGGACCGCCCGGGACCGCCTCAGACCGCCGGGACCGCCCAGGACCGCCCTGGAACGCCCGGGACCGCCCGGTACCGCCTGGGACCGCTCTGGACCGCCCTGGACCGCCCGGGACCGCCCTGGAACGCCCGGGACTGCCCGGGACCGCCCGGGACCGCCCGGGACCGCCCGGGACCGCCCGGGACCGCCCGCGACCGCCCGGGACCGCCCCGGACCGCCCGGGAACGCCCGGGACCGCCCGGGACCGCACGGGACTGCCCGGGACCGCCCGGGACCGCCCCGGACCGCCTGCGACCGCCTCGGACCGCCCGGGACCGCCCAGGACCACCCGGGACCGCCCCGGATCGCCCGGGACCGCCCCGGACCGCCCGGGACCTCCCTAGAACGGCCGGGACCGCACGGGACCGCCCGGGACCGCCCGGGACCGCGCGGGACCGCCCCGGACCGCCCGGGACCGCCTCGGACCGCCCGGAACCGCCCAGGACCGCCCGGGACCGCCCCGGACCACCCGGGACCGCCCCGGACCGCCCGGGACCGCCCTAGAACGCCCGGGACCGCCCAGGACCGCCCGGGACCGCCCCGGACCGCCCGGGACCACCTCGGACCGCCCGGGACCGCCCAGGACTGCCCGGGACCGCCCTGGACCGCCCGCGACCGCCCTGGAACGCCCGGGACCGCCCGGGACCGCCCGGGACCGCCAAGGACCGCCCTGGAACGCCCGGGACCGCCCAGGAACGCCCAGAACCGCCCTGGACCACCCGGGACCGCCCGAGACCGCCTGGGACGGCCCGGGACCGCCCGGAACCGCCCCGGACCGCCCGGGACCGCACCCGGACCGCCCAGGACCACACCCGGACCACCCGGGACCGCCCCGGACCGCCCAGGACCGCCCGGGACCTCCTGGGACCGCCCGGGATCGCCCGGGACCGCCCAGGACCGCCCCGGACCGCCCGGGACCGCCCCGGACTGCCCGGGACCGCCTTGGACCGCCCAGGACCGCCCGGACCACCCGGGACCGCCCCGGACCGCCCGGAACCGGCTTGGACCGCCCGGGAACGCCCTGGAATGCCCGGGACCGCTCGGGACCGCCCGGGACCGCCCGGACCGCCCGGGACCGCCTCGGACCGCCCGGGACCGCCCGGGACCGCCCGGACCACCCGGAACCGCCTCGGACCGCCCGGGACCGCCCAGGACCGCCCTGGAATGCCCGGGACCGCCCGGGACCGCACGGGACCGCCCTGGACCGCCCGGGACCGCCCGGGACCGCCCTGGAACGCCTGGGACCGCCCGGGACCGCCCGGGAACGCCCGGGACCGCCCGGGACCACCCGGGACCGCCCGGGACCGCCCGGACCGCCCGGGACCGCCCGGGACCGCCCTGGAACGCCCGGGACCGCCCGGTACCGCCTGGGACCGCTCTGGACCGCCCTGGACCGCCCGGGACCGCCCTGGAACGCCCGGGACTGCCCGGGACCGCCCGGGACCGCCCGGGACCGCCCGGGACCGCCCGGGACACCCGCGACCGCCCGGGACCGCCCCGGACCGCCCGGGAAACGCCCGGGACCGCCCGGGACCGCACGGGACTGCCCGGGACCGCCCGTGACCGCCCCGGACCGCCTGCGACCGCCTCGGACCGCCCGGGACCGCCCAGGACCACCCGGGACCGCCCCGGATCGCCCGGGACCGCCCCGGACCGCCCGGGACCTCCCTAGAACGGCCGGGACCGCACGGGACCGCCCGGGACCGCCCGGGACCGCCCGGGACCGCGCGGGACCGCCCCGGACCGCCCGGGACCGCCTCGGACCGCCCGGAACCGCCCAGGACCGCCCGGGACCGCCCCGGACCACCCGGGACCGCCCCGGACCGCCCGGGACCGCCCTAGAACGCCCGGGACCGCCCAGGACCGCCCGGGACCGCCCCGGACCGCCCGGGACCACCTCGGACCGCCCGGGACCGCCCAGGACTGCCCGGGACCGCCCTGGACCGCCCGCGACCGCCCTGGAACGCCCGGGACCGCCCGGGACCGCCCGGGACCGCCAAGGACCGCCCTGGAACGCCCGGGACCGCCCAGGAACGCCCAGAACCGCCCTGGACCGCCCGGGACCGCCCGAGACCGCCTGGGACGGCCCGGGACCGCCCGGGACCGCCCCGGACCGCCCGGGACCGCACCCGGACCGCCCAGGACCACACCCGGACCACCCGGGACCGCCCCGGACCGCCCAGGACTGCCCGGGACCTCCTGGGACCGCCCGGGATCGCCCGGGACCGCCCAGGACCGCCCCGGACCGCCCGGGACCGCCCCGGACTGCCCGGGACCGCCTTGGACCGCCCAGGACCGCCCAGGACCACGGGACCGCCCGCGGACCGCCCGGGACCGGCTTGGACCGCCCGGGAACGCCCTGGAATGCCCGGGACCACTCGGGACCGCCCGGGACCGCCCGGACCGCCCGGGACCGCCTCGGACCGCCCGGGACCGCCCGGGACCGCCCGGACCACCCGGGACCGCCTCGGACCGCCCGGGACCGCCCAGGACCGCCCTGGAATGCCCGGGACCGCCCGGGAACCGCACGGGACCGCCCTGGACCGCCCGGGACCGCCCGGGACCGCCCTGGAACGCCTGGGACCGCCCGGGACCGCCCGGGAACGCCCGGGACCGCCCGGGACCACCCGGGACCGCCCGGGACCGCCCGGACCGCCCGGGACCGCCCGGGACCGCCCTGGAACGCCCGGGACCGCCCGGTACCGCCTGGGACCGCTCTGGACCGCCCTGGACCGCCCGGGACCGCCCTGGAACGCCCGGGACTGCCCGGGACCGCCCGGGACCGCCCGGGACCGCCCGGGACCGCCCGGGACCACCCGCGACCACCCGGGACCGCCCCGGACCGCCCGGGAACGCCCGGGACCGCCCGGGACCGCACGGGACTGCCCGGGACCGCCCGTGACCGCCCCGGACCGCCTGCGACCGCCTCGGACCGCCCGGGACCGCCCAGGACCACCCGGGACCGCCCCGGATCGCCCGGGACCGCCCCGGACCGCCCGGGACCTCCCTAGAACGGCCGGGACCGCACGGGACCGCCCGGGACCGCCCGGGACCGCGCGGGACCGCCCCGGACCGCCCGGGACCGCCTCGGACCGCCCGGAACCGCCCAGGACCGCCCGGGACCGCCCCGGACCACCCGGGACCGCCCCGGACCGCCCGGGACCGCCCTAGAACGCCCGGGACCGCCCAGGACCGCCCGGGACCGCCCCGGACCGCCCGGGACCACCTCGGACCGCCCGGGACCGCCCAGGACTGCCCGGGACCGCCCTGGACCGCCCGCGACCGCCCTGGAACGCCCGGGACCGCCCGGGACCGCCCGGGACCGCCAAGGACCGCCCTGGAACGCCCGGGACCGCCCAGGAACGCCCAGAACCGCCCTGGACCGCCCGGGACCGCCCGAGACCGCCTGGGACGGCCCGGGACCGCCCGGTACCGCCCCGGACCGCCCGGGACCGCACCCGGACCGCCCAGGACCACACCCGGACCACCCGGGACCGCCCCGGACCGCCCAGGACCGCCCGGGACCTCCTGGGACCGCCCGGGATCGCCCGGGACCGCCCAGGACCGCCCCGGACCGCCCGGGACCGCCCGGACTGCCCGGGACCGCCTTGGACCGCCCAGGACCGCCCAGGACCACCCGGGACCGCCCCGGACCGCCCGGGACCGGCTTGGACCGCCCGGGAACGCCCTGGAATGCCCGGGACCGCTCGGGACCGCCCGGGACCGCCCGGACCGCCCGGGACCGCCTCGGACCGCCCGGGACCGCCCGGGACCGCCCGGACCACCCGGGACCGCCTCGGACCGCCCGGGACCGCCCAGGACCGCCCTGGAATGCCCGGGACCGCCCGGGACCGCACGGGACCGCCCTGGACCGCCCGGGACCGCCCGGGACCGCCCTGGAACGCCTGGGACCGCCCGGGACCGCCCGGGAACGCCCGGGACCGCCCGGGACCACCCGGGACCGCCCGGGACCGCCCGGACCGCCCGGGACCGCCCGGGACCACCTGGGACCGCCCTGGACCGCCCGGGACCGCCCTGGAACGCCCGGGACCGCCCGGGACCGCCCAGGACCGCCCGGGACCGCCCGGGACCGCGCGGGACCACCCGGGACCACCCGGGACCGCCCCGGACCACCAGGGACCGCCCGGGACCACCCGGGACCGCCCGGGACCGCCCGGGACCGCCCGGGACCGCCTGGGACCGCCCGGGACCGCCCCGGACTGCCCGGGACCGCCCGGGACCACCCGGGACCGCACGGGACCGCCCGGGACCGCCCGGGACCGCCCGGGACCGCACGGGACCGGCCGGGACCGCCCGGGACCGCCCGGGACCGCCCGGGACCGCCCGGGACCGCCCCGGACCGCCCGGGACCGCCCGGACCACCCGGGACGGCCCCGGACTGCCCAGGACCGCCCCGGACTGCCCGGGAACTCCCGAGACCGCCTGGGACCGCCCCGGACCGCCCGGGACCGCCCTGGACTGCCCCGGACCGCCTCGGACCGCCCGGGACCGCCTCGGACCGCCTGGGACCGCCCCGGACCGCCCGGTACCGCCTCGGACCGCCCGGGACCGCCCCAGACCGCCCCGGGACCGCCCCGGACCGCCCGGGACCGCCCAGGACCGCCCGGGACCGCCTCGGACCGCCCGGGACCGCCCCGGACCGCCCGGGACCGCCCTGGAATGCCCGGGACTGCTCGGGACCGCCCGGGACCGCCCGGACCGCCCGGGACCGCCTCAGACCGCCGGGACCGCCCAGGACCGCCCTGGAACGCCCGGGACCGCCCGGGACCGCCTGGGACCGCTCTGGACCGCCCTGGACCGCCCGGGACTGCCCTGGAACGCCCGGGACTGCCCGGGACCGCCCGGGACCGCCCCGGGACCGCCCGGGACCGCCCGGGACCACCCCCGACCGCCCGGGACCGCCCCGGACCGCCCGGGAACGCCCGGGACCGCCCGGGACCGCACGGGACCGCCCGGGACCGCCCGTGACCGCCCCGGACCACCTGCGACCGCCTCGGACCGCCCGGGACCGCCCAGGACCACCCGGGACCGCCCCGGATCGCCCGGGACCGCCCCGGACCGCCCGGGACCTCCCTAGAACGGCCGGGACCGCACGGGACCGCCCGGGACCGCCCGGGACCGCGCGGGACCGCCCCGGACCGCCCGGGACCGCCTCGGACCGCCCGGGACCGCCCAGGACCGTCCAGGACCGCCCCGGACCACCCGGGACCGCCCCGGACCGCCCGGGACCGCCCTAGAACGCCCGGGACCGCCCGGGACCGCCTGGGACCGCCCCGGACCGCCCGGGACCACCTCGGACCGCCCGGGACCGCCCAGGACTGCCCGGGACCGCCCTGGACCGCCCGCGACCGCCCTGGAACGCCCGGGACCGCCCGGGACCGCCCGGGACCGCCCGGGACCGCCAAGGACCGCCCTGGAACGCCCGGGACCGCCCAGGAACGCCCAGAACCGCCCTGGACCGCCCCGGGACCGCCCGAGACCGCCTGGGACCGCCGGGACCGCCCGGGACCGCCCCGGACCGCCCGGGACCGCACCCGACCGCCCAGGACCACACCCGGACCACCCGGGACCGCCCGGACCGCCCGACCGCCCAGGACCGCCCGGGACCTCCCGGGACCGCCGGGATCGCCCGGGACCGCCCAGGACCGCCCCGGACCGCCCGGGACCGCCCCGGACTGCCCGGGACCACCTCGGACCGCCCAGCACCGCCCAGGACCGCCCGGGACCGCCCCGGACCGCCCGGGACCGGCTTGGACCGCCCGGGAACGCCCTGGAATGCCCGGGACCGCTCGGGACCGCCTGGGACCGCCCGGACCGCCCGGGACCACCTCGGACCGCCCGGGACCGCCCGGGACCGCCCGGACCACCCGGGACCGCCTCGGACCGCCCGGGACCGCCCAGGACTGCCCTGGAATGCCCGGGACCGCCCGGGACCGCACGGGACCGCCCTGGACCGCCCGGGACCGCCCGGGACCGCCCTGGAACGCCTGGGACCGCCCGGGACCGCCCGGGAACGCCCGGGACCCCCCGGGACCACCCGGGACCGCCCGGGACCGCCCCGGACCGCCCGGGACCGCCCGAGACCGCCCGGGACCGCACGGGACCGCCCGGGACCGCCCGGGACCGCCCGGACCGCCCGGGACCGCCTCGGACCGCCCGGGACCGCCCCGGACCGCCCGGGACCGCCCCGGACCGCCCGGGACCACCCTAGAACGCCCGGGACCGCCCGGGACTGCCCGGGACCGCCCCGGACCGCCCGGGACCGCCTCGGACCGCCTGGGACCGCCCAGGACCGCCCTGGACCGCCCGGGACCGCCCTGGAACGCCCGGGACCGCCCGGGACCGCTCGGGACCGCCCGGGACCGCCCGGGACCGCCCGGGACCGCCCAGGACCGCCCGGGACCGCCCGGGACCGCCGGGACCGCCCCGGACCGCCCGGGACCGCCTCGGACAGCCCGGGACCGCCCTGGAACGCCCGGGACCGCCCGGGACCGCCCGGGACCGCCCTGGACCGCCCGGGACCGCCCGGGACCGCGCAGGACCGCCCTGGAACGCCCGGGACCGCCCGGGACCGCCCGGGACCGCCCTGGACCGCCCGGGACCGCACTGGAACGCCCGGGACCGCCCGGACCGCCCGGGACCACCCAGGACCGCCCGGGACCGCCTGGGACCGCCCGGGACCGCCTCAGACCACCCGGCACCGCCCGGGACCGCCCGGGACCGCACGGGACCGCCCGGGACCGCCCGGGACTGCCCCGGACCGCCCGGGACCGCCTCGGACCGCCCGGGACCGCCCAGGACCGCCCAGAACCGCCCCGGACCACCCGGGACCGCCCCCGGGACCGCCCGGGACCGCCCTAGAACGCCCGGGACCGCCCGGGACCGCCCGGGATCGCCCCGGACCGCCCGGGACCGCCTCGGACCGCCCGGGACCGGCCAGGACCGCCCGGGACCGCCCTGGACCGCCCGGGACCGCCCTGGAACGCCCGGGACCGCCCGGGACCGCCCGGGACCGCCCGGGACCGCCCGGGACCGCACCGGACCGCCCGGGACCGCCCGGGACCGCACGGGACCGCACGGGGACCACCCAGGACCGCCCCGGACCGCCCGGGACCGCCCGGGACCGCCCTGGAACGCCCGGGACCGCCCGGGACCGCCCGGGACCGCCCGGGACGGCCCAGGACCGCCCTGGAATGCCCGGGACCGCCCGGGACGCCTGGGACCTCCCTGGACCGCCCGGGACCGCCCTGGAACGCCCGGACCGCCCGGGAACGCCTAGGACCGCCCGGGACCGCCCGGGACCGCGCGGGACCACCCGCGACCACCCGGGACCGCCCCGACCACCCGGGACCGCCCGAGACCAACCGGGACCGCCCGGGACCGCCCGGGACCGCCCGGGACCGCCTGGGACCGCCCGGGACCGCCCCGGACTGCCCGGGACCACCCGGGACCACCCGGGACCGCACGGGACCGCCCGGGACCGCCCGGGACCGCCCGGGACCGCACGGGACCGGCCGGGACCGCCCGGGACCGCCCGGGACCGCCCGGGACCGCCCCGGACCGCCCGGGACCGCCCCGGACCACCCGGGACGGCCCCGGACCGCCCAGGACCGCCCCGGACTGCCCGGGAACGCCCGGGACCGCCTGGGACCGCCCCGGACCGCCCGGGACCGCCCGGGACTGCCCCGGACCGCCCCGGACCGCCCGGGACCGCCTCGGACCGCCTCGGACCGCCCCGGACCGCCCGGTACCGCCTCGGACCGCCCAGGACCGCCCCGGACCGCCCCGGGACCGCCCCCGACCGCCCGGGACCGCCCAGGACCGCCCGGGACCGCCTCGGACCGCCCGGGACCGCCCCGGACCGCCCGGGACCACCCTGGAATGCTCGGGACTGCTCGGGACCGCCCGGGACCGCCCGGGACCGCCTCGGACCGCCCGGACCGCCCAGGACCGCCGGGACCGCCCTGGACCGCCCGGGACCGCCATGGAACGCCCGGGACCGCCCGGGACCGCCCGGGACCGCCCGGGACCGCCTGGGACCGCCCGGGACCGCCCAGGACCGCCCTGGAACGCCCGGGACCGCCCGGGACCGCCCGGGACCGCACTGGACCGCCCGGGACCGCCCTGGAACGCCCGGGACCGCCCGGGACCGCCCGGGACCGCCCGGGACCGCCCGGGACCGCCTGGGACCCCCGGGACCGCCCCAGACCGCCCGGGACCGCCCGGGGACCGCCCGCGACCGCACGGGACCGCCCGGGTCCGCCCCGGGACCGCCCTGGAACGCCCGGACCGCCCGGGAACGCCTAGGACCGCCCGGGACCGCCCGGGACCGCGCGGGACCACCCGGGACCACCCGGGACCGCCCCGGACCACCCGGGACCGCCCGAGACCACCCGGGACCGCCCGGGACCGCCCGGGACCGCCCGGGACCGCCTGGGACCGCCCGGGACCGCCCCGGACTGCCCGGGACCACCCGGGACCACCCGGGACCGCACGGGACCGCCCGGGACCGCCGGGACCGCCCGGGACCGCACGGGACCGGCCGGGACCGCCCGGGACCGCCCGGGACCGCCCGGGACCGCCCCGGACCGCCCGGGACCGCCCCGGACCACCCGGGACGGCCCCGGACCGCCCAGGACCGCCCCGGACTGCCCGGAAACGCCCGGGACCGCCTGGGACCGCCCCGGACCGCCCGGGACCGCCCGGGACTGCCCGGACCGCCCCGGACCGCCCGGGACCGCCTCGGACCGCCTGGACCGCCCCGGACCGCCCGGTACCGCCTCGGACCGCCCAAGACCGCCCCGGACCGCCCCGGGACCGCCCCCGACCGCCCGGGACCGCCCAGGACCGCCCGGGACCCGCCTCGGACCGCCCGGGACGCCCCGGACCGCCCGGGACCACCCTGGAATGCCCGGGACTGCTCGGGACCGCCCGGGACCGCCCGGGACCGCCTCGGACCGCCCGGGACCGCCCAGGACCGCCCGGGACCGCCCTGGACCGCTCGGGACCGCCATGGAAGCCCGGGACCGCCCGGGACCGCCCGGACCGCCCGGGACCGCCTGGGACCGCCCGGGACCGCCCAGGACCGCCCTGGAACGCCCGGGACCGCCCGGGACCGCCCGGGACCGCACTGGACCGCCCGGGACCGCCCTGGAACGCCCCGGGACCGCCCGGGACCGCCCGGGACCGCCCGGGACCGCCCGGGACCGCCCGGGACCGCCCGGACGCCTGGGACCGCCCGGGACCGCCCCAGACCGCCCGGGACCGCCCGGGACCGCCCCGGGACCGCACGGGACCGCCCGGGTCCGCCCGGGACCGCCCGGGACCGCCCTGGACCGCCCGGGACCGCCCTGGAATGCCCGGGACCGCCCGGGACCGCCCGGGACCGCCCGGGACCGCCCGGGACCGCCTGGGACCGCCCGGGACCGCCCCAGACAGACCGAGACCGCCCGGGACCGCCCGGGACCGCACGGGACCGCCCGGGACCGCCCGGGACCGCCCCGGACCGCCCGGGACCGCCTCGGACCGCCCGGGACCGCCCAGGACCGCCCGGGACCGCCCCGGACCACCCGGGACCGCCCCGGACCGCCCGGGACCGCCCTAGAACGCCCGGGACCGCCCGGGACCGCCCGGGACCGCCCGGGACCGCCCGGGACCACCTCGGACCGCCCGGGACCGCCCAGGACTGCCCGGGACCGCCCTGGACCGCCCGCGACCGCCCTGGAACGCCCGGGACCGCCCGGACCGCCCGGGACCGCCCAGGACCGCCAAGGACCGCCCAGGAACGCCCGGGACCGCCCAGGAACGCCCAGAACCGCCCTGGACCGCCCGGGACCGCCCGAGACCGCCTGGGACCGCCCGGGACCGCCCGGGACCGCCCCGGACCGCCCGGGACCGCACCCGGACCGCCCAAGACCACACCCGGACCACCCGGGACCTCCCCGGACCGCCCAGGACCGCCCGCGACCTCCCGGGACCGCCCGGGATCGCCCAGGACCGCCCAGGACCGCCCCGGACCGCCCGGGACCGCCCCCGGACTGCCCGGGACCGCCTCGGACCGCCCAGGACCGCCCAGGACCGCCCGGGACCGCCCCGGACCGCCCGGGACCGGCTTGGACCGCCCGGGAACGCCCTGGAATGCCCGGGACCACTCGGGACCGCCCGGGACCGCCCGGACCGCCCGGGACCGCCTCGGACCGCCCGGGACCGCCCGGGACCGCCCGGACCACCCGGGACCGCCTCGGACCGCCCGGACCGCCCAGGACCGCCCTGGAATGCCCGGGACCGCCCGGGACCGCACGGGACCGCCCTGGACCGCCCGGGACCGCCCGGGACCGCCCTGGAACGCCTGGGACCGCCCGGGACCGCCCGGGAACGCCCGGGACCGCCCGGGACCACCCTAGAACGCCCGGGACCGCCCGGGACTGCCCGGGACCGCCCCGGACCGCCCGGGACCGCCTCGGACCGCCTGGGACCGCCCAGGACCGCCCTGGACCGCCCGGACCGCCCTGGAACACCCGGGACCGCCCGGGACCGCTCGGGACCGCCCGGGACCGCCCGGGACCGCCCGGGACCGCCCAGGACCGCCCGGGACCGCCCGGGACCGCCCGGGACCGCCCCGGACCGCCCGGGACCGCCTCGGACAGCCCGGGACCGCCCTGGAACGCCCGGGACCGCCCGGGACCGCCCGGGACCGCCCTGGACCGCCCGGGACCGCCCGGGACCGCGCAGACCGCCCTGGAACGCCCGGGACCGCCCGGGACCGCCCGGGACCGCCCTGGACCGCCCGGGACCGCACTGGAACGCCCGGGACCGCCCGGGACCGCCCGGGACCACCCAGGACCGCCCGGGACCGCCTGGGACCGCCCGGGACCGCCTCAGACCACCCGGCACCGCCCGGGACCGCCCGGGACCGCACGGGACCGCCCGGGACCGCCCGGGACTGCCCCGGACCGCCCGGGACCGCCTCGGACCGCCCGGGACCGCCCAGGACCGCCCAGAACCGCCCCGGACCACCCGGGACCGCCCCGGACCGCCCGGGACCGCCCTAGAACGCCCGGGACCGCCCGGGACCGCCCGGGATCGCCCCGGACCGCCCGGGACCGCCTCGGACCGCCCGGGACCGGCCAGGACCGCCCCGGGACCGCCCTGGACCGCCCGGGACCGCCCTGGAACGCCCGGGACCGCCCGGGACCGCCCGGGACCGCCCGGGACCGCCCGGGACTGCCCCGGACCGCCCGGGACCGCCTCGGACCGCCCGGGACCGCCCAGGACCGCCCAGAACCGCCCCCGGACCACCCGGGACCGCCCCGACCGCCCGGGACCGCCCTAGAACGCCCGGGACCGCCCGGGACCGCCCGGGATCGCCCCGGACCGCCCGGGACCGCCTCGGACCGCCCGGGACCGGCCAGGACCGCCCGGGACCGCCCTGGACCGCCCGGGACCGCCCTGGAACGCCCGGGACCGCCCGGGACCGCCGGGACCGCCCGGGACCGCCCGGGACCGCACCGGACCGCCCGGGACCGCCCGGGACCGCCCGGGAACGCCCGGGACCGCCTGGGACCGCCCCGGACCGCCCGGGACCGCCCGGGACTGCCCCGGACCGCCCCGGACCGCCCGGGACCGCCTCGGACCGCCTGGGACCGCCCGGACCGCCCGGTACCGCCTCGGACCGCCCAAGACCGCCCCCGGACCGCCCCGGGACCGCCCCCGACCGCCCGGGACCGCCCAGGACCGCCCGGGACCGCCTCGGACCGCCCGGGACCGCCCCGGACCGCCCGGGACCACCCTGGAATGCCCGGGACTGCTCGGGACCGCCCGGGACCGCCCGGGACCGCCTCGGACCGCCCGGGACCGCCCAGGACCGCCCGGGACCGCCCTGGACCGCCCGGGACCGCCATGGAACGCCCGGGACCGCCCGGGACCGCCCGGGACCGCCCGGGACCGCCTGGGACCGCCCGGGACCGCCCAGGACCGCCCTGGAACGCCCGGGACCGCCCGGGACCGCCCTGGACCGCACTGGACTGCCCGGGACCGCCCTGGAACGCCCGGGACCGCCCGGGACCGCCCGGGACCGCCCGGGACCGCCCGGGACCGCCCGGGACCGCCTGGGACCGCCCGGGACCGCCCCAGACCGCCCGGGACCGCCCGGGACCGCCCGGGACCGCACGGGACCGCCCGGGTCCGCCCGGGACCGCCCGGGACCGCCCTGGACCGCCCGGGACCGCCCTGGAATGCCCGGGACCGCCCGGGACCGCCCGGGACCGCCCGGGACCGCCCGGGACCGCCTGGGACCGCCCGGGACCGCCCCAGACAGACCGAGACCGCCCGGGACCGCCCGGGACCGCACGGGACCGCCCGGGACCGCCCGGGACCGCCCCGGACCGCCCGGGACCGCCTCGACCGCCCGGGACCGCCCAGGACCGCCGGGACCGCCCCGGACCACCCGGGACCGCCCCGGACCGCCCGGGACCGCCCTAGAACGCCCGGGACCGCCCGGGACCGCCCGGGACCGCCCGGGACCGCCCGGGACCACCTCGGACCGCCCGGGACCGCCCAGGACTGCCCGGGACCGCCCCTGGACCGCCCGCGACCGCCCCGGGAACGCCCGGGACCGCCCGGGACCGCCCGGACCGCCCGGGACCGCCAAGGACCGCCCTGGAACGCCCGGGACCGCCCAGGAACGCCCAGAACCGCCCTGGACCGCCCGGGACCGCCCGAGACCGCCTGGGACCGCCCGGGACCGCCCGGGACCGCCCCGGACCGCCCGGGACCGCACCCGGACCGCCCAAGACCACACCCCGGACCACCCGGGACCTCCCCGGACCGCCCAGGACCGCCCGCGACCTCCCGGGACCGCGGGATCGCCCAGGACCGCCCAGGACCGCCCCGGACCGCCCGGGACCGCCCCGGACTGCCCGGGACCGCCTCGGACCGCCCAGGACCGCCCAGGACCGCCCGGGACCGCCCCGGACCGCCCGGGACCGGCTTGGACCGCCCGGGAACGCCCTGGAATGCCCCGGGACCACTCGGGACCCCCGGGACCGCCCGGACCGCCCGGGACCGCCTCGGACCGCCCGGGACCGCCCGGGACCGCCCGGACCACCCGGGACCCGCCTCGGACCGCCCGGGACCGCCCAGGACCGCCCTGGAATGCCCGGGACCGCCCGGGACCGCACGGGACCGCCCTGGACCGCCCGGGACCGCCCGGGACCGCCCTGGAACGCCTGGGACCGCCCGGGACCGCCCGGGAACGCCCGGGACCGCCCGGGACCACCCTAGAACGCCCGGGACCGCCCGGGACTGCCCGGGACCGCCCCGGACCGCCCGGGACCACCTCGGACCGCCTGGGACCGCCCAGGACCGCCCTGGACCGCCCGGGACCGCCCTGGAACACCCGGGACCGCCCGGGACCGCTCGGGACCGCCCGGGACCGCCCGGGACCGCCCGGGACCGCCCAGGACGCCCGGGACCGCCCGGGACCGCCCGGGACCGCCCCGGACCGCCCGGGACCGCCTCGGACAGCCCGGGACCGCCCTGGAACGCCCGGGACCGCCCGGGACCGCCCGGGACCGCCCTGGACCGCCCGGGACCGCCCGGGACCGCGCAGGACCGCCCTGGAACGCCCGGGACCGCCCGGGACCGCCCGGGACCGCCCTGGACCGCCCGGGACCGCACTGGAACGCCCGGGACCGCCCGGGACCGCCCGGGACCACCCAGGACCGCCCGGGACCGCCTGGGACCGCCCGGGACCGCCTCAGACCAACCCGGCACCGCCCGGGACCGCCCGGGACCGCACGGGACCGCCCGGGACCGCCCGGGACTGCCCGGACCGCCCGGGACCGCCTCGGACCGCCCGGGACCGCCCAGGACCGCCCAGAACCGCCCCGGACCACCCGGGACCGCCCCGGACCGCCCGGGACCGCCCTAGAACGCCCGGGACCGCCCGGGACCGCCCGGGATCGCCCCGGACCGCCCGGGACCGCCTCGGACCGCCCGGGACCGGCCAGGACCGCCCGGGACCGCCCTGGACCGCCCGGGACCGCCCTGGAACGCCCGGGACCGCCCGGGACCGCCCGGGACCGCCCGGGACCGCCCCGGGACCGCACCGGACCGCCCGGGACCGCCCGGGACCGCCCGGGACCGCACGGGACCACCCAGGACCGCCCCGGACCGCCCGGGACCGCCCGGGACCGCCCTGGAACGCCCGGGACCGCCCGGGACCGCCCGGGACCGCCCGGGACGGCCCAGGACCGCCCTGGAATGCCCGGGACCCCGCCCGGGACGCCTGGGACCGCCCTGGACCGCCCGGGACCGCCCTGGAACGCCCGGACCGCCCGGGAACGCCTAGGACCGCCCGGGACCGCCCGGGACCGCGCGGGACCACCCGGGACCACCCGGGACCGCCCCGGACCACCCGGGACCGCCCGAGACCACCCGGGACCGCCCGGGACCGCCCGGGACCGCCCGGGACCGCCTGGGACCGCCCGGGACCGCCCCGGACTGCCCGGGACCACCCGGGACCACCCGGGACCGCACGGGACCGCCCGGGCCGCCCGGGACCGCCCGGGACCGCCGGGACCGGCCGGGACCGCCCGGGACCGCCCGGGACCGCCCGGGACCGCCCCGGACCGCCCGGGACCGCCCCGGACCACCCGGGACGGCCCCGGACCGCCCAGGACCGCCCCGGACTGCCCGGGAACGCCCGGGACCGCCTGGGACCGCTCCGGACCGCCCGGGACCGCCCGGGACTGCCCCGGACCGCCCCGGACCGCCCGGGACCGCCTCGGACCGCCTGGGACCGCCCCGGACCGCCCGGTACCGCCTCGGACCGCCCAGGACCGCCCCGGACCGCCCCGGGACCGCCCCCGACCGCCCGGGACCGCCCAGGACCGCCCGGGACCGCCTCGGACCGCCCGGGACCGCCCCGGACCGCCCGGGACCACCCTGGAATGCCCGGGACTGCTCGGGACCGCCCCGGGACCGCCCGGGACCGCCTCGGACCGCCCGGGACCGCCCAGGACCGCCCGGGACCGCCCTGGGACCGCCCGGGACCGCCATGGAACGCCCGGGACCGCCCGGGACCGCCCGGGACCGCCCGGGACCGCCTGGGACCGCCCGGGACCGCCCAGGACCGCCCTGGAACGCCCGGGACCGCCCGGGACCGCCCGGGACCGCACTGGACCGCCCGGGACCGCCCTGGAACGCCCGGGACCGCCCGGGACCGCCCGGGACCGCCCGGGACCGCCCGGGACCGCCGGGACCGCCTGGGACCGCCCGGGACCGCCCCAGACCGCCCGGGACCGCCCGGGACCGCCCGGGACCGCACGGGACCGCCCGGGTCCGCCCGGGACCGCCCTGGAACGCCCGGACCGCCCGGGAACGCCTAGGACCGCCCGGGACCGCCCGGGACCGCGCGGGACCACCCGGGACCACCCGGGACCGCCCCGGACCACCCGGGACCGCCCGAGACCACCCGGGACCGCCCGGGACCGCCCGGGACCGCCCGGGACCGCCTGGGACCGCCCGGGACCGCCCCGGACTGCCCGGGACCACCCGGGACCACCCGGGACCGCACGGGACCGCCCGGGACCGCCCGGGACCGCCCGGGACCGCACGGGACCGGCCGGGACCGCCCGGGACCGCCCGGGACCGCCCGGGACCGCCCCGGACCGCCCGGGACCGCCCCGGACCACCCGGGACGGCCCCCGGACCGCCCAGGACCGCCCCGGACTGCCCGGGAACGCCCGGGACCGCCTGGGACCGCCCCGGACCGCCCGGGACCGCCCGGGACTGCCCGGACCGCCCCGGACCGCCCGGGACCGCCTCGGACCGCCTGGGACTGCCCCGGACCGCCCGGTACCGCCTCGGACCGCCCAGGACCGCCCCGGACCGCCCCGGGACCGCCCCCGACCGCCCGGGACCGCCCAGGACCGCCCGGGACCGCCTCGGACCGCCCGGGACCGCCCCGGACCGCCCGGGACCACCCTGGAATGCCCGGGACTGCTCGGGACCGCCCGGGACCGCCCGGGACCGCCTCGGACCGCCCGGGACCGCCCAGGACCGCCCGGGACCGCCCTGGACCGCCCGGGACCGCCATGGAACGCCCGGGACCGCCCGGGACCGCCCGGGACCGCCCGGGACCGCCTGGGACCGCCCGGGACCCGCCCAGGACCGCCCTGGAACGCCCGGGACCGCCCGGGACCGCCCGGGACCGCACTGGACCGCCTGGGACCACCCTGGAACGCCCGGGACCGCCCGGGACCGCCCGGGACCGCCCGGGACCGCCCGGGACCGCCCGGGACCGCCTGGGACCGCCCGGGACCGCCCCAGACCGCCCGGGACCGCCCGGGACCGCCCGGGACCGCACGGGACCGCCCGGGTCCGCCCGGGACCGCCCGGGACCGCCCTGGACCGCCCGGGACCGCCCTGGAATGCCCGGGACCGCCCGGGACCGCCCGGGACCGCCCGGGACCGCCCGGGACCGCCTGGGACCGCCCGGGACCGCCCCAGACAGCCCGAGACCGCCCGGGACCGCCCGGGACCGCACGGGACCGCCCGGGACCGCCCGGGACCGCCCCGGACCGCCCGGGACCGCCTCGGACCGCCCGGGACCGCCCAGGACCGCCCGGGACCGCCCCGGACCACCCGGGACCGCCCCGGACCGCCCGGGACCGCCCTAGAACGCCCGGGACCGCCCGGGACCGCCCGGGACCGCCCGGGACCGCCCGGGACCACCTCGGCCCGCCCGGGACCAGGACTGCCCGGGACCGCCCTGGACCGCCCGCGACCGCCCTGGAACGCCCGGGACCGCCCGGGACCGCCCGGGACCGCCCGGGACCGCCAAGGACCGCCCTGGAACGCCCGGGACCGCCCAGGAACGCCCAGAACCGCCCTGGACCGCCCGGGACCGCCCGAGACCGCCTGGGACCGCCCGGGACCGCCCGGGACCGCCCCGGACCGCCCGGGACCGCACCCGGACCGCCCAAGACCACACCCGGACCACCCGGGACCTCCCCGGACCGCCCAGGACCGCCCGCGACCTCCCGGGACCGCCCGGGATCGCCCAGGACCGCCCAGGACCGCCCCGGACCGCCCGGGACCGCCCCGGACTGCCCGGGACCGCCTCGGACCGCCCAGGACCGCCCAGGACCGCCCGGGACCGCCCCGGACCGCCCGGGACCGGCTTGGACCGCCCGGGAACGCCCTGGAATGCCCGGGACCACTCGGGACCGCCCGGGACCGCCCGGACCGCCCGGGACCGCCTCGGACCGCCCGGGACCGCCCGGGACCGCCCGGACCACCCGGGACCGCCTCGGACCGCCCGGGACCGCCCAGGACCGCCCTGGAATGCCCGGGACCGCCCGGGACCGCACGGGACCGCCCTGGACCGCCCGGGACCGCCCGGGACCGCCCTGGAACGCCTGGGACCGCCCGGACCGCCCGGGAACGCCCGGGACCGCCCGGGACCACCCGGAACCGCCCGGGACCGCCCCGGACCGCCCGGGACCGCCCGGGACCGCCCGGGACCGCACGGGACCGCCCGGGACCGCCCGGGACCGCCCGGGACCGCCCCGGACCGCCCGGGACCGCCTCGGACCGCCCGGGACCGCCCCGGACCACCCGGGACCGCCCCGGACACCCGGGACCACCCTAGAACGCCCAGGACCGCCCTGGAACGCCCGGGACCGCCCGGGACCGCCCGGGGACCGCACTGGACCGCCCGGGACCGCCCTGGAACGCCCGGGACCGCCCGGGACCGCCCGGGACCGCCCGGGACCGCCCGGGACCGCCCGGGACCGCCTGGGACCGCCCGGGACCGCCCCAGACCGCCCGGGACCGCCCGGGACCGCCCGGGACCGCACGGGACCGCCCGGGTCCGCCCGGGACCGCCCGGGACCGCCCTGGACCGCCCGGGACCGCCCTGGAATGCCCGGGACCGCCCGGGACCGCCCGGGACCGCCCGGGACCGCCCGGGACCGCCTGGGACCGCCCAGGACCGCCCCAGACAGCCCGAGACCGCCCGGGACCGCCCGGGACCGCACGGGACCGCCCGGGACCGCCCGGGACCGCCCCGGACCGCCCGGGACCGCCTCGGACCGCCCGGGACCGCCCAGGACCGCCCGGGACCGCCCCGGACCACCCGGGACCGCCCCGGACCGCCCGGGACCGCCCTAGAACGCCCGGGACCGCCCGGGACCGCCCGGGACCGCCCGGGACCGCCCGGGACCACCTCGGACCGCCCGGGACCGCCCAGGACTGCCCGGGACCACCCTGGACCGCCCGCGACCGCCCTGGAACGCCCGGGACCGCCCGGGACCGCCCGGGACCGCCCGGGACCGCCAAGGACCGCCCTGGAACGCCCGGGACCGCCCAGGAACGCCCAGAACCGCCCTGGACCGCCCGGGACCGCCCGAGACCGCCTGGGACCGCCCGGGACCGCCCGGGACCGCCCCGGACCGCCCGGGACCGCACCCGGACCGCCCAAGACCACACCCGGACCACCCGGGACCTCCCCGGACCGCCCAGGACCGCCCGCGACCTCCCGGGACCGCCCGGGATCGCCCAGGACCGCCCAGGACCGCCCCGGACCGCCCGGGACCGCCCCGGACTGCCCGGGACCGCCTCGGACCGCCCAGGACCGCCCAGGACCGCCCGGGACCGCCCCGGACCGCCCGGGACCGGCTTGGACCGCTCGGGAACGCCCTGGAATGCCCGGGACCACTCGGGACCGCCCGGGACCGCCCGGACCGCCCGGGACCGCCTCGGACCGCCCGGGACCGCCCGGGACCGCCCGGACCACCCGGGACCGCCTCGGACCGCCCGGGACCGCCCAGGACCGCCCTGGAATGCCCGGGACCGCCCGGGACCGCACGGGACCGCCCTGGACCGCCCGGGACCGCCCGGGACCGCCCTGGAACGCCTGGGACCGCCCGGGACCGCCCGGGAACGCCCGGGACCGCCCGGGACCACCCGGGACCGCCCGGGACCGCCCCGGACCGCCCGGGACCGCCCGGGACCGCCCGGGACCGCACGGGACCGCCCGGGACCGCCCGGGACCACCCGGGACCGCCCCGGACCGCCCGGGACCGCCTCGGACCGCCCGGGACCGCCCCGGACCACCCGGGACCGCCCCGGACCACCCGGGACCACCCCTAGAACGCCCGGGACCGCCCGGGACTGCCCGGGACCGCCCCGGACCGCCCGGGACCACCTCGGACCGCCTGGGACCGCCCAGGACCCGCCCTGGACCGCCCGGGACCGCCCTGGAACGCCCGGGACCGCCCGGGACCGCCCGGGACCGCCTGGGACCGCCCGGGACCGCCCGGGACCGCCCAGGACCGCCCGGGACCGCCTGGGACCGCCCGGGACCGCCCCGGACCGCCCGGGACCGCCTCGGACAGCCCGGGACCGCCCTGGAACGCCCGGGACCGCCCGGGACCGCCCTGGACCGCCCGGGACCGCCCGGGACCGCCCGGGACCGCGCAGGACCGCCCTGGAACGCCCGGGACCGCCCGGGACTGCCCGGGACCGCCCTGGACCGCCCGGGACCGCACTGGAACGCCCAGGACCGCCCGGGACCGCCCGGGACCGCCCAGGACCGCCCGGGACCGCCTGGGACCGCCCGGGACCGCCTCAGACCGCCCGGCACCGCCCAGGACCGCCCGGGACCGCACGGGACCGCCCGGGACCGCCCGGGACTGCCCCGGACCGCCCGGGACCGCCTCGGACCGCCCGGGACCGCCCAGTACCACCCGGAACCGCCCCGGACCACCCGGGACCGCCCCGGACCGCCCGGGACCGCCCTAGAACGCCCGGGACCGCCCGGGACCGTCCGGGACCGCCCCGGACCGCCCGGGACCGCCTCGGACCGCCCGGGACCGGCCAGGACCGCCCGGGACCGCCCTGGACCGCCCGGGACCGCCCTGGAACGCCCGGGACCGCCCGGGCCGCCCGGGACCGCCCGGGACCGCCCCGGACCGCCCGGGACCGCACCGGACCGCCCGGGACCGCCCGGGACCGCCCGGGACCGCACGGGACCGCCCAGGACCGCCCCGGACCGCCCGGGACCGCCCGGGACCGCCCTGGAACGCCCGGGACCGCCCAGGACCGCCCGGGACCGCCTCGGACCGCCCGGGACCGCCCCGGACCGCCCGGGACCACCCTGGAATGCCCGGGACTGCTCGGGACCGGCCGGGACCGCCCGGGACCGCCTCGGACCGCCCGGGACCGCCCAGGACCGCCCGGGACCGCCCTGGACCGCCCGGGACCGCCATGGAACGCCCGGGACCGCCCGGGACCGCCCGGGACCGCCCGGGACCGCCTGGGACCGCCCGGGACCGCCCGGGACCGCCCTGGAACGCCCGGGACCGCCCGGGACCGCCCGGGACCGCACTGGACCGCCCGGGACCGCCCTGGAACGCCCGGGACCGCCCGGGACCGCCCGGGACCGCCCGGGACCGCCCGGGACCGCCCGGGACCGCCTGGGACCGCCCGGGACCGCCCCAGACCGCCCGGGACCGCCCGGGACCGCCCGGGACCGCACGGGACCGCCCGGGTCCGCCCGGGACCGCCCGGGACCGCCCTGGACCGCCCGGGACCGCCCTGGAATGCCCGGGACCGCCCGGGACTGCCCGGGACCGCCCGGGACCGCCCGGGACCGCCTGGGACCGCCCGGGACCGCCCCAGACAGCCCGAGACCGCCCGGGACCGCCCGGGACCGCACGGGACCGCCCGGGACCGCCCGGGACCGCCCCGGACCGCCCGGGACCGCCTCGGACCGCCCGGGACCGCCCAGGACCGCCCGGGACCGCCCCGGACCACCCGGGACCGCCCCGGACCGCCCGGGACCGCCCTAGAACGCCCGGGACCGCCCGGGACCGCCCGGGACCGCCCGGGACCGCCCGGGACCACCTCGGACCGCCCGGGACCGCCCAGGACTGCCCGGGACCGCCCTGGACCGCCCGCGACCGCCCTGGAACGCCCGGGACCGCCCGGGACCGCCCGGGACCGCCCGGGACCGCCAAGGACCGCCCTGGAACGCCCGGGACCGCCCAGGAACGCCCAGAACCGCCCTGGACCGCCCGGGACCGCCCGAGACCGCCTGGGACCGCCCGGGACCGCCCGGGACCGCCCCGGACCGCCCGGGACCGCACCCGGACCGCCCAAGACCACACCCGGACCACCCGGGACCTCCCCGGACCGCCCAGGACCGCCCGCGACCTCCCGGGACCGCCCGGGATCGCCCAGGACCGCCCAGGACCGCCCCGGACCGCCCGGGACCGCCCCGGACTGCCCGGGACCGCCTCGGACCGCCCAGACCGCCCAGGACCGCCCGGGACCGCCCCGGACCGCCCGGGACCGGCTTGGACCGCCCGGGAACGCCCTGGAATGCACGGGACCACTCGGGACCGCCCGGGACCGCCCGGACAGCCCGGGACCGCCTCGGACCGCCCGGGACCGCCCGGGACCGCCCGGACCACCCGGGACCGCCTCGGACCGCCCGGGACCGCCCAGGACCGCCCTGGAATGCCCGGGACCGCCCGGGACCGCACGGGACCGCCCTGGACCGCCCGGGACCGCCCGGGACCGCCCTGGAACGCCTGGGACCGCCCGGGACCGCCCGGGAACGCCCGGGACCGCCCGGGACCACCCGGGACCGCCCGGGACCGCCCCGGACCGCCCGGGACCGCCCGGGACCGCCCGGGACCGCACGGGACCGCCCGGGACCGCCCGGGACCACCCGGGACCGCCCCGGACCGCCCGGGACCGCCTCGGACCGCCCGGGACCGCCCCGGACCAC
>NW_027423403.1:0-87544 GCF_048934315.1 Petromyzon marinus | reverse complement strand
GGGGCCGGGGGCAGAGAGAGGGGAAGCCGGGGGGGAGAGAGAGGGCGGCCGGGGGAGAGAGAGGGGGGCCGGGGGGAGAGAGAGGGGGGCCGGGGGGAGAGAAGAGGGGGGGCCGGGGGGGAGAGAGAGGGGGGCAGTGGGGAGAGAGAGGGGGGCCGTGGGGAGAGAGAGGGAGCAGGGGGAGCGAGAGGGGGGCCGGCGGGAGAGAGAGGGGGCCGTGTGGAGAGAGAGGCGGGCCGGGGGGAGAGAGAGGGGGGCCGGGGGAGAGAGAGGGGGGCCGGGGGCGAGAGAGAGGGGGGCCGGGGGGAGAGAGAGGGGAGCCGTAGGGAGAGAGAGGAGGGCCGTGGCGAGAGAGAGGGGGGCCGTGGGGAGAGAGAAAGGGGCCGTGTGGGAGAGAGAGGGGGGCCCGTGTGGAGAGAGAGGAGTGCCGTGGGGAGAGAGAGGGGGGCCGGGGGGATAGAGAGGGTGGCCGGGGGCAGAGAGAGGGGGGCCGGGGGGAAAGAGAGGGGGGCCGGGGGAGAGAGGGGGGCTGGGGGGAGAGAGAGGGAGGCCAGGGGGAGAGAGAGGGGGGCCGGGGGGAGAGAGAGGGGGTCCGGGGGGAGAGAGAGGGGGGCCGGCAGGAGAGAGAGGGGGCCGGCGGGAGAGAGAGGGGAGCCGGGGGAGAGAGAGGGGGGCCGGCGGGAGAGAGAGGGGGGGCCGGGGGGAGAGAGAGGGGGGCCGGGGGGAGAGAGAGGGGGGCCGGGGTGAGAGAGAGGGGGGCCGGGGGGAGAGAGAGGGGGGCCGGCGGGAGAGAGAGGGGGGGCCGGGGGGAGAGAGAGGGGGGCCGGGGGGAGAGAAAGGGGGGCCCGTGGGGAGAGAAAGAGGGGCTGGGGGGAGAGAGAGGGGGGCCGGGGTGAGAGAGAGTGGGGCCGGTGGGAGAGAAAGGGGGGCCGGGGGGAGAAAGAGGGCGGCCGGGGGGAGAGAGAGGGGGGCCGGGGGGAGAGAGAGGGGGGCTGGTGGGAGAGAAAGGGGGGCTGGGGGGAGAGAGAGGGGGGCCGGGGCGAGAGAGAGTGGGGCCGGTGGGAGAGAAAGGGGGGGCGGGGGGAGAGATAGGGGGGCGGGGGGAGAAAGAGGGCGGCCGGGGGGAGAGAGAGGGGGGATGGGGGGAGAGAGAGGCGGGCCTGGGAGAGAGAGGGGGGCCGGGGGGGAGAGAGAGGGGTGCCCGGGGCAGAGACAGGGGGGCCGGGGGCAGAGAGAGGGGGGCCGGGGGCAGAGAGAGGGGCGCCGGGAAGAGATAGAGGGGGGCCGGGGGGAGAGAGAGGGGGGCCGGGGGGAGAGAGAGGGGGGCCGGCGGGAGAGAGAGGGGGGCCAGGGGGAGAGAGAGGGGGCCGGGGGGAGAGAGAGGGGGGGCCGGGGGGAGAGAGAGGGGGGCCCGGGGGAACAGAGAGGGGGGCCGGGGGCAGAGAGAGGGGGGCAAGGGGCAGAGAGAGCGGGTCCGGGGGGAGAGAGAGGGGGGCAGAGAGAGAGACCGGGGGCAGAGAAGAGGGGGGCCGGGGGCAGAGAGAGGGGGGCCGGGGGCAGAGAGAGGGGGCCGGGGGCAGAGAGAGGGGGGCCGGGGGGATAGTGAGGGGGGCTGCGGGGAGAGAGAGGGGGCCGGGGGGAGAGAGAGGGGGGCCGGGGCGAGAGAGAGGGGGGGCCGGTGGGAGAGAGAGGGGGGCAGTGGGGAGAGAGAGGGGGGCCGTGGGGAGAGAGAGGGGGGCCGTGGGGAGATAGAGGGGGGGCCGAGGGCAGAGAGAGGGGGGCCGGGGGGTGAGAGAGGGGGGCCGGGGGGATAGAGAGGGGGGCCGGGGGCAGAGAGAGGGGGGCCGGGGGGAGAGAGAGGGGGGCCGGGGGGAGAGAGAGGGGGGCCGGGGGGAGAGAGAGGGGGGCCGGCAGGAGAGTGAGTTCTGCCGGCGGGAGAGAGAGGGGGGGCTGGGGGGAGAGAGAGGGGGGCCGGGGGAGAGAGAGGGGGGCCGGTGGCAGAGAGAGGGGGGGCTGGGGGCAGAGGGAGGGGGGCCGGGGGGAGAGAGAGGGGGGCCGGGGGGAGAGAGAGGGGGGCCGGTGGCAGAGAGAGGGGGGGCCGGGGGCAGAGGGAGGGGGGCCGGGGGCAGAGAGAGGGGAGCCGGGGGGAGAGAGAGGGCGGCCGGGGGGAGAGAGAGGGGGGCCGGGGGGAGAGAGAGGGGGGCCGGGGGGAGAGAGAGGGGGGCCGGGGGGAGAGAGAGGGGGGCAGTGGGGAGAGAGAGGGGGGGCCGTGGGGAGAGAGAGGGAGCAGGGGGGAGAGAGAGGGGGGCCGGTGGGAGAGAGAGGGGGGCCGTGTGGAGAGAGAGGCGGGCCGGGGGAGAGAGAGGGGGGCCGGGGGGAGAGAGGAGGGGGGCCGGGGCGAGAGAGAGGGGGGCCGGGGGGAGAGAGAGGGGAGCCGTAGGGAGAGAGAGGAGGGGCCGTGGCGAGAGAGAGGAGTGCCGTGGGGAGAGAGAGGAGTGCCCTGGGCAGAGAGAGGGGGGCCGGGGGCAGAGAGAGGGGGGCCGGGGGCAGAGAGAGGGGCGCCGGGAAGAGATAGAGGGGGGCCGGGGGGAGAGAGAGGGGGGCCGGGGGGACAGAGAGGGGGGCCGGGGGTGGAGAGAGAGGGGGCCAGCGGGAGAGAGAGGGGGGCCGGGGGGAGAGAGAGGGGGGCCGGGGGGAGAGAGAGGGGGGCCCGGGGGAAGAGAGAGGGGGGGCCGGGGCAGAGAGAGGGGGGCCGGGGGCAGAGAGAGGGGGTCCGGGGGGAGAGAGAGGGGGGGCCGGGGGCAGAGAGAGGGGGGCCGGGGGCAGAGAGAGGGGGGCCGGGGGGCAGAGAGAGGGGGCCGGGGGCAGAGAGAGGGGGGCCGGGGGAATAGAGAGGGGGGCTGCGGGGAGAGAGAGGGGGCCGGGGGGAGAGAGAGGGGGGGCCGGGGCGAGAAGAGGGGGGCCGGTGGGAGAGAGAGGGGGGCAGTGGGGAGAGAGAAGGGGGCCGTGGAGAGAGAGAGGGGGGCGGTGGGGAGAGAGAGGGGGGCCGTGGGGAGAGAGAGGGGGGCCGTGGGGAGATAGAGGGGGGCCGAGGGCAGAGAGAGGGGGGCCGGGGGAGAGAGAGGGGGGCCGGGGGGATAGAGAGGGGGGCCGGGGGCAGAGAGAGGGGGGCCGGGGGGAGAGAGAGGGGGGCCGGGGGTAGAGAGAGGGGGGCCGGGGGGAGAGAGAGGGGGGCCGGCAGGAGAGTGAGGGCTCCCGGCGGGAGAGAGAGGGGGGCCGGGGGAGAGAGAGGGGGGCCGGGGGGAGAGAGAGGGGGGCCGGTGGCAGAGAGAGGGGGGCCGGGGGCAGAGGGAGGGGGGCCGGGGGCAGAGAGAGGGGAGCCGGGGGGAGAGAGAGGGCGGCCGGGGGGAGAGAGAGGGGGGCCGGGGGGAGAGAGAGGGGGGCCGGGGGGAGAGAGGAGGGGGGGCCGGGGGGAGAGAGAGGGGGGCAGTGGGGAGAGAGAGGGGGGCCGTGGGGAGAGAGAGGAGCAGGGGGGAGCGAGAGGGGGGCCCGGCGGGAGAGAGAGGGGGCCGTGTGGAGAGAGAGGCGGGCCGGGGGGAGAGAGAGGGGGGCCGGGGGGAGAGAGAGGGGGGCCGGGGCGAGAGAGAGGGGGGCCGGGGGGGAGAGAGAGGGGAGCCGTAGGGAGAGAGAGGAGGGCCGTGGCGAGAGAGAGGGGGGCCGTGGGGAGAGAGAAAGGGGCCGTGTGGAGAGAGAGGGGGGCCGTGTGGAGAGAGAGGAGTGCCGTGGGGAGAGAGAGGGGGGCCGGGGGGATAGAGAGGGTGGCCGGGGGCAGAGAGAGGGGGGCCGGGGGAAAGAGAGGGGGGCCGGGGGAGAGAGGGGGGCTGGGGGGAGAGAGAGGGAGGCCAGGGGGAGAGAGAGGGGGGCCGGGGGGAGAGAGAGGGGGTCCGGGGGGAGAGAGAGGGGGGCCGGCAGGAGAGAGGAGGGGGCCGGCGGGAGAGAGAGGGGAGCCGGGGGAGAGAGAGGGGGGCCGCGGGGAGAGAGAGGGGGGCCGGGGGGAGAGAGAGGGGGGCCGGGGGGAGAGAGAGGGGGGCCGGGGTGAGAGAGAGGGGGGCCGGGGGGAGAGAGAGGGGGGCCGGCGGGAGAGAGAGGGGGGCCGGGGGGAGAGAGAGGGGGGCCGGGGGGAGAGAGAGGGGGGCCCGTGGGAGAGAAAGAGGGGCTGGGGGGAGAGAGAGGGGGGCCGGGGTGAGAGAGAGTGGGGCCGGTGGGAGAGAAAGGGGGGCCGGGGGAGAAAGAGGGCGGCCGGGGGGAGAGAGAGGGGGGCCGGGGGGAGAGAGAGGGGGGCTGGTGGGAGAGAAAAGGGGGGCTGGGGGGAGAGAGAGGGGGGCGGGGCGAGAGAGAGTGGGGCCGGGTGGGAGAGAAAGGGGGGCCGGGGGGAGAGATAGGGGGGCGGGGGGAGAAAGAGGGCGGCCGGGGGGAGAGAGAGGGGGGATGGGGGGAGAGAGAGGCGGGCCTGGGAGAGAGAGGGGGGCCGGGGGGAGAGGAGAGGGGTGCCCGGGGCAGAGACAGGGGGGCCGGGGGGCAGAGAGAGGGGGGGCCGGGGGCAGAGAGAGGGGCGCCGGGAAGAGATAGAGGGGGGCCGGGGGGAGAGAGAGGGGGGCCGGGGGGAGAGAGAGGGGGGCCCGGCGGGAGAGAGAGGGGGGCCAGGGGGAGAGAGAGGGGGGCCGGGGGGAGAGAGAGGGGGGCCGGGGGGAGAGAGAGGGGGGCCCGGGGGAACAGAGAGGGGGGCCGGGGCAGAGAGAGGGGGGCAAGGGGCAGAGAGAGCGGGTCCGGGGGGAGAGAGAGGGGGGCCGGGGGCAGAGAGAGGGGGGCCGGGGCAGAGAGAGGGGGGCCGGGGGCAGAGAGAGGGGGCCGGGGGCAGAGAGAGGGGGGCCGGGGGGGATAGAGAGGGGGGCTGCGGGGAGAGAGAGGGGGCCGGGGGGAGAGAGAGGGGGGCCGGGGCGAGAGAGAGGGGGGCCGGTGGGGAGAGAGAGGGGGGCAGTGGGGAGAGAGAGGGGGCCGTGGGGGAGAGAGAGGGGGGCCGTGGGGAGATAGAGGGGGGCCGAGGGCAGAGAGAGGGGGGCCGGGGGGTGAGAGAGGGGGGCCGGGGGGATAGAGAGGGGGGCCGGGGGCAGAGAGAGGGGGGCCGGGGGGAGAGAGAGGGGGGCCGGGGGGGAGAGAGAGGGGGGCCGGGGGGAGAGAGAGGGGGGCCGGCAGGAGAGTGAGTTCTGCCGGCGGGAGAGAGAGGGGGGCTGGGGGAGAGAGAGGGGGGCCGGGGGGAGAGAGAGGGGGGCCGGTGGCAGAGAGAGGGGGGCTGGGGGCAGAGGGAGGGGGGCCGGGGGGAGAGAGAGGGGGGCCGGGGGGAGAGAGAGGGGGGGCCGGTGGCAGAGAGAGGGGGGCCGGGGGCAGAGGGAGGGGGGCCGGGGGCAGAGAGAGGGGAGCCGGGGGGAGAGAGAGGGCGGCCGGGGGGAGAGAGAGGGGGGCCGGGGGGAGAGAGAGGGGGCCGGGGGGAGAGAGAGGGGGGCCGGGGGGAGAGAGAGGGGGGCAGTGGGGAGAGAGAGGGGGGCCGTGGGGAGAGAGAGGGAGCAGGGGGGAGAGAGAGGGGGGCCGGTGGGAGAGAGAGGGGGGCCGTGTGGAGAGAGAGGCGGGCCGGGGGGAGAGAGAGGGGGGCCGGGGGGAGAGAGAGGGGGGCCGGGGCGAGAGAGAGGGGGGCCGGGGGGAGAGAGAGGGGAGCCGTAGGGAGAGAGAGGAGGGCCGTGGCGAGAGAGAGGAGTGCCGTGGGGAGAGAGAGGGGGGCCGGGGGGGATAGAGAGGGTGGCCGGGGGCAGAGAGAGGGGGGCCGGGGGGAAAGAGAGGGGGGCCGGGGGAGAGAGGGGGGCTGGGGGGAGAGAGAGGGAGGCAGGGGGAGAGAGAGGGGGGCCGGGGGGAGAGAGAGGGGGTCCGGGGGGAGAGAGAGGGGGGCCGGCAGGAGAGAGAGGGGGCCGGCGGGAGAGAGAGGGGAGCCGGGGGAGAGAGAGGGGGCCGGCGGGAGAGAGAGGGGGGCCGGGGGAGAGAGAGGGGGGCCGGGGGAGAGAGAGGGGGGCCGGGGTGAGAGAGAGGGGGGCCGGGGGGAGAGAGAGGGGGGCCGGCGGGAGAGAGAGGGGGGCCGGGGGGAGAGAGAGGGGGGCCGGGGGGAGAGAGAGGGGGGCCCCGTGGGAGAGAAAGAGGGGCTGGGGGGGAGAGAGAGGGGGGCCGGGGTGAGAGAGAGTGGGGCCGGTGGGAGAGAAAGGGGGGCCGGGGGGAGAAAGAGGGCGGCCGGGGGGAGAGAGAGGGGGGCCGGGGGGAGAGAGAGGGGGGCTGGTGGGAGAGAAAGGGGGGCTGGGGGAGAGAGAGGGGGGCCGGGGCGAGAGAGAGTGGGGCCGGTGGGAGAGAAAGGGGGGGCCGGGGGGAGAGATAGGGGGGCCGGGGGGAGAAAGAGGGCGGCCGGGGGGAGAGAGAGGGGGGATGGGGGGAGAGAGAGGCGGGCCTGGGAGAGAGAGGGGGGCCGGGGGGGAGAGAGAGGGGTGCCCGGGCAGAGACAGGGGGGCCGGGGGCAGAGAGAGGGGGGCCGGGGGCAGAGAGAGGGGCGCCGGGAAGAGATAGAGGGGGGCCGGGGGAGAGAGAGGGGGGCCGGGGGGAGAGAGGGGGGCCGGCGGGAGAGAGAGGGGGGCCAGGGGGAGAGAGAGGGGGGCCGGGGGGAGAGAGAGGGGGGCCGGGGGAGAGAGAGGGGGGCCGGGGGAAGAGAGAGGGGGGCCGGGGGCAGAGAGAGGGGGGCCGGGGGCAGAGAGAGCGGGTCCGGGGGGAGAGAGAGGGGGGCTGGGGGCAGAGAGAGGGGGGCCGGGGGCAGAGAGAGGGGGGGGCCGGGGGCAGAGAGAGGGGGCCGGGGGCAGAGAGAGGGGGGCCGGGGGGATAGAGAGGGGGGCTGCGGGGAGAGAGAGGGGGCCGGGGGGAGAGAGAGGGGGGCCGGGGCGAGAGAGAGGGGGGCCGGTGGGAGAGAGAGGGGGGCAGTGGGGAGAGAGAGGGGGGCGTGGGGAGAGAGAGGGGGGCCGTGGGGAGATAGAGGGGGGCCGAGGGCAGAGAGAGGGGGGCCGGGGGGTGAGAGGGGGTGCCGGGGGGATAGAGAGGGGGGCCGGGGGCAGAGAGAGGGGGGCCGGGGGGAGAGAGAGGGGGGCCGGGGGAGAGAGAGGGGGGCCGGTGGGAGAGAGAGGGGGGCCGGCAGGAGAGTGAGTTCTGCCCGGCGGGAGAGAGAGGGGGGCCAGGGGGAGAGAGAGGGGGGCCGGGGGGAGAGAGAGGGGGGCCGGTGGCAGAGAGAGGGGGGCCGGGGGTAGAGGGAGGGGGGCCGGGGGCAGAGAGAGGGGGGCCGGGGGGAGGAGAGAGGGCGGCCGGGGGAGAGAGAGGGGGGCCGGGGGAAAAGAGAGAGAGGGGGGCCGGGGGGGAGAGAGAGGGGGGCCGGGGGGAGAGAGAGAGGGGCAGTGGGGAGAGAGAGGGGGGCCGTGGGGAGAGAGAGGGGAGCAGGGGGAGAGAGAGGGGGGCCGGCGGGAGAGAGAGGGGGGCCGGGGGGAGAGAGAGGGGGGCCGGGGGGAGAGAGAGGGGGGCCGTAGGGAGAGAGATGGGGGCCGTGGCGAGAGAGAGGGGGGCTGTGGGGAGAGAGAAAGGGGCCGTGTGGAGAGAGAGGGGGGCCGTGTGGAGAGAGAGGGGGGCGTGGGAGAGAGAGGGGGGCCAGGGGGATAGAGAGGGTGGCCGGAGGCAGAGAGAGGGGGGCCGGGGGGGAAAGAGAGGGGGGCCGGGGGAGAGAGGGGGGCTGGGGGGAGAGAGAGGGGGGCCAGGGGGAGAGAGAGGGGGGCCGGGGGGAGAGAGAGGGGGGCCGGGGGGAGAGAGAGGGGGGCCGGAAGGAGAGAGAGGGGGGCCGGCGGGGAGAGAGAGGGGAGCCGGGGAGAGAGAGGGGGGCCGGCGGGAGAGAGAGGGGGGCCGGGGGGAGAGAGAGGGGGGCCGGCGGGAGAGAGAGGGGGGCCGGGGGGAGAGAGAGGGGGGCCGGGAGGAGAGAGAGGGGGGCCGGGGGGAGAGAGAGGGGGGCCGGCGGGAGAGAGAGGGGGGCCGGGGGGAGAGAGAGGGGGGCCGGGGGGAGAGAGAGGGGGGCCGGGGGGATAGAGAGGGGGGCCGGGGGCAGAGAGAGGGGGGCCGGGGGGAGAGAGAGGGGGGCCGGGGGGAGAGAGAGGGGGGCCGGGGGGAGAGAGAGGGGGGCCGGCAGGAGAGTGAGGGCTGCCGGCGGGAGAGAGAGGGGGGCCGGGGGGAGAGAGAGGGGGGCCGGGGGGAGAGAGAGGGGGCCGGTGGCAGAGAGAGGGGGGCCGGGGGCAGAGGGAGGGGGGCCGGGGGCAGAGAGAGGGGGGCCGGGGGGAGAGAGAGGGCGGCCGGGGGGAGAGAGAGGGGGGCCGGGGGGAGAGAGAGGGGGGCCGGCAGGAGAGTGAGGGCTGCCGGCGGGAGAGAGAGGGGGGCCGGGGGGAGAGAGAGGGGGGCCGGGGGGAGAGAGAGGGGGCCGGTGGCAGAGAGAGGGGGGCCGGGGGCAGAGGGAGGGGGGCCGGGGGCAGAGAGAGGGGGGCCGGGGGGAGAGAGAGGGCGGCCGGGGGGAGAGAGAGGGGGGCCGGGGGAAAAGAGAGAGAGGGGGGCCGGGGGGAGAGAGAGGGGGGCCGGGGGGAGAGAGAGGGGGGCAGTGGGGAGAGAGAGGGGGGCCGTGGGTAGAGAGAGGGGAGCAGGGGGAGAGAGAGGGGGGCCGGTGGGAGAGAGAGGGGGGCCGTGTGGAGAGAGAGGCAGGCCGGGGGGAGAGAGAGGGGGCCGGGGGGAGAGAGAGGGGGGCCGGGGGGAGAGAGAGGGGGGCCGTAGGGAGAGAGAGGGGGGCCGTGGTGAGAGAGAGGGGGGCCGTGGGGAGAGAGAAAGGGGCCGTGTGGAGAGAGAGGGGGGCCGTGTGGAGAGAGAGGGGGGCCGTGGGGAGAGAGAGGGGGGCCGGGGGGATAGAGAGGGTGGCCGGAGGCAGAGAGAGGGGGGCCGGGGGGAAAGAGAGGGGGGCCGGGGGAGAGAGGGGGGCTGGGGGGAGAGAGAGGGGGGCCAGGGGGAGAGAGAGGGGGGCCGGGGGGAGAAAGAGGGCGGCCGGGGGGAGAGAGAGGGGGGCTGGGGGGAGAGAGAGGGGGGCTGGTGGGAGAGAAAGGGGGGCTGGGGGGAGAGAGAGGGGGGCCGGGGCGAGAGAGAGTGGGGCCGGTGGGAGAGAAAGGGGGGCCGGGGGGAGAGATAGTGGGGTCGGGGGGAGAAAGAGGGCGGCCGGGGGGAGAGAGAGGGGGGCTGGGGGGAGAGAGAGGTGGGCCTGGGAGAGAGAGGGGGGCCGGGGGAGAGAGAGAGGGGTGCCCTGGGCAGAGAGAGGGGGGCCGGGGGTAGAGAGAGGGGGGCCGGGGGCAGAGAGAGGGGCGCCGGGAAGAGATAGAGGGGGGCCGGGGGGAGAGAGAGGGGGGCCGGGGGGACAGAGAGGGGGGCCGGGGTGGAGAGAGAGGGGGGCCAGCGGGAGAGAGAGGGGGGCCGGGGGGAGAGAGAGGGGGGCCGGGGGGAGAGAGAGGGGGGCCCGGGGGAAGAGAGAGGGGGGCCGGGGGCAGAGAGAGGGGGGCCGGGGGCAGAGAGAAGGGGTCCGGGGGGAGAGAGAGGGGGGCCGGGGGCAGAGAGAGGGGGGCCGGGGGCAGAGAGAGGGGGGCCGGGGGCAGAGAGAGGGGGCCGGGGGCAGAGAGAGGGGGGCCGGGGGGATAGAGAGGGGGGCTGCGGGGAGAGAGAGGGGGCCGGGGGGAGAGAGAGGGGGGCCGGGGCGAGAAGAGGGGGGCCGGTGGGAGAGAGAGGGGGGCAGTGGGGAGAGAGAAGGGGGCCGTGGAGAGAGAGGGGGGCGGTGGGGAGAGAGAGGGGGGCCGTGGGGAGAGAGAGGGGGGCCGTGGGGAGATAGAGGGGGGCCGAGGGCAGAGAGAGGGGGGCCGGGGGGAGAGAGAGGGGGGCCGGGGGGATAGAGAGGGGGGCCGGGGGGAGAGAGAGGGGGGCCGGTGGCAGAGAGAGGGGGGCCGGGGGCAGAGGGAGGGGGGCCGGGGGCAGAGAGAGGGGGGCCGGGGGGAGAGAGAGGGCGGCCGGGGGGAGAGAGAGAGGGGCCGGGGGGAGAGAGAGGGGGGCCGGGGGGAGAGAGAGGGGGGCCGGGGGGAGAGAGAGGGGGCAGTGGGGAGAGAGAGGGGGGCCGTGGGGAGAGAGAGGGAGCAGGGGGGAGAGAGAGGGGGGCCGGCGGGAGAGAGAGGGGGGCCGTGTGGAGAGAGAGGCGGGCCGGGGGGAGAGAGAGGGGGGCCGGGGGGAGAGAGAGGGGGGCCGGGGCGAGAGAGAGGGGGGCCGGGGGGAGAGAGAGGGGGGCCGGCAGGAGAGAGAGGGGGGCCGGGGGGAGAGAGAGGGGGGCCGGGGGGAGAGAGAGGGGGGCCGGGGGGATAGAGAGGGGGGCCAGGGGCAGAGAGAGGGTGGCCGGGGGGAGAGAGAGGGGGGCCGGGGGGAGAGAGAGGGGGGCAGGGGGGAGAGAGAGGGGGGCCGGCAGGAGAGTGAGGGCTGCCGGCGGGAGAGAGAGGGGGGCCGGGGGGAGAGAGAGGGGGGCCGGGGGGAGAGAGAGGGGGCCGGTGGCAGAGAGAGGGGGGCCGGGGGCAGAGGGAGGGGGGCCGGGGGCAGAGAGAGGGGGGCCGGGGGGAGAGAGAGGGCGGCCGGGGGGAGAGAGAGGGGGGCCGGGGGAAAAGAGAGAGAGGGGGGCCGGGGGAAAAGAGAGAGAGGGGGGCCGGGGGGAGAGAGAGGGGGGCAGTGGGGAGAGAGAGGGGGGCCGTGGGGAGAGAGAGGGGAGCAGGGGGAGAGAGAGGGGGGCCGGCGGGAGAGAGAGGGGGGCCGTGTGGAGAGAGAGGCAGGCCGGGGGGAGAGAGAGGGGGCCGGGGGGAGAGAGAGGGGGGCCAGGGGGAGAGAGAGGGGGGCCGTAGGGAGAGAGAGGGGGGCCGTGGTGAGAGAGAGGGGGGCCGTGGGGAGAGAGAAAGGGGCCGTGTGGAGAGAGAGGGGGGCCGTGGGAAGAGAGAGGGGGGCCGGGGGGATAGAGAGGGTGGCCGGAGGCAGAGAGAGGGGGGCCGGGGGGAAAGAGAGGGGGGCCGGGGGAGAGAGGGGGGCTGGGGGGAGAGAGAGGGGGGCCAGGGGGAGAGAGAGGGGGGCCGGGGGGAGAAAGAGGGCGGCCGGGGGGAGAGAGAGGGGGGCTGGGGGGAGAGAGAGGGGGGCTGGTGGGAGAGAAAGGGGGGCTGGGGGGAGAGAGAGGGGGGCCGGGGCGAGAGAGAGTGGGGCCGGTGGGAGAGAAAGGGGGGCCGGGGGGAGAGATAGTGGGGTCGGGGGGAGAAAGAGGGCGGCCGGGGGGAGAGAGAGGGGGGCCGGGGGAAAAGAGAGAGAGGGGGGCCGGGGGGAGAGAGAGGGGGGCTGGGGGGAGAGAGAGGGGGGCAGTGGGGAGAGAGAGGGGGGCCGTGGGGAGAGAGAGGGGAGCAGGGGGAGAGAGAGGGGGGCCGGCGGGAGAGAGAGGGGGGCCGTAGGGAGAGAGAGGGGGGCCGTGGTGAGAGAGAGGGGGGCCGTGGGGAGAGAGAAAGGGGCCGTGTGGAGAGAGAGGGGGGCCGTGGGAAGGGAGAGGGGGGCCGGGGGGATAGAGAGGGTGGCCGGAGGCAGAGAGAGGGGGGCCGGGGGGAAAGAGAGGGGGGCCGGGGGAGAGAGGGGGGCTGGGGGGAGAGAGAGGGGGGCCAGGGGGAGAGAGAGGGGGGCCGGGGGGAGAAAGAGGGCGGCCGGGGGGAGAGAGAGGGGGGCAGTGGGGAGAGAGAGGGGGGCCGTGGGGAGAGAGAGGGGGGCCGGTGGGAGAGAGAGGGGGGCAGTGGGGAGAGAGAGGGGGGCCGTGGGGAGAGAGAGGGGGGCCGTGGGGAGATAGAGGGGGGCCGAGGGCAGAGAGAGGGGGGCCAGGGGGAGAGAGAGGGGGGCCGGGGGGAGAAAGAGGGCGGCCGGGGGGAGAGAGAGGGGGGCAGTGGGGAGAGAGAGGGGGGCCGGGGCGAGAGAGAGGGGGGCCGGTGGGAGAGAGAGGGGGGCAGTGGGGAGAGAGAGGGGGGCCGTGGGGAGAGAGAGGGGGGCCGTGGGGAGATAGAGGGGGGCCGAGGGCAGAGAGAGGGGGGCCGGGGGGTGAGAGAGGGGTGCCGGGGGGATAGAGAGGGGGGCCGGGGGCAGAGAGAGGGGGGCCGGGGGGAGAGAGAGGGGGGCCGGGGGGAGAGAGAGGGGGGCCGGTGGGAGAGAGAGGGGGGCCGGCAGGAGAGTGAGTTCTGCCGGCGGGAGAGAGAGGGGGGCCAGGGGGAGAGAGAGGGGGGCCGGGGGGAGAGAGAGGGGGGCCGGTGGCAGAGAGAGGGGGGCCGGGGGTAGAGGGAGGGGGGCCGGGGGCAGAGAGAGGGGGGCCGGGGGGAGAGAGAGGGCGGCCGGGGGGAGAGAGAGGGGGGCCGGGGGAAAAGAGAGAGAGGGGGGCCGGGGGGAGAGAGAGGGGGGCCGGGGGGAGAGAGAGAGGGGCAGTGGGGAGAGAGAGGGGGGCCGTGGGGAGAGAGAGGGGAGCAGGGGGAGAGAGAGGGGGGCCGGCGGGAGAGAGAGGGGGGCCGGGGGGAGAGAGAGGGGGGCCGGGGGGAGAGAGAGGGGGGCCGTAGGGAGAGAGATGGGGGCCGTGGCGAGAGAGAGGGGGGCTGTGGGGAGAGAGAAAGGGGCCGTGTGGAGAGAGAGGGGGGCCGTGTGGAGAGAGAGGGGGGCGTGGGGAGAGAGAGGGGGGCCAGGGGGATAGAGAGGGTGGCCGGAGGCAGAGAGAGGGGGGCCGGGGGGAAAGAGAGGGGGGCCGGGGGAGAGAGGGGGGCTGGGGGGAGAGAGAGGGGGGCCAGGGGGAGAGAGAGGGGGGCCGGGGGGAGAGAGAGGGGGGCCGGGGGGAGAGAGAGGGGGGCCGGAAGGAGAGAGAGGGGGGCCGGCGGGAGAGAGAGGGGAGCCGGGGGAGAGAGAGGGGGGCCGGCGGGAGAGAGAGGGGGGCCGGGGGGAGAGAGAGGGGGGCCGGCGGGAGAGAGAGGGGGGCCGGGGGGAGAGAGAGGGGGGCCGGGAGGAGAGAGAGGGGGGCCGGGGGGAGAGAGAGGGGGGCCGGCGGGAGAGAGAGGGGGGCCGGGGGGAGAGAGAGGGGGGCCGGGGGGAGAGAGAGGGGGGCCGGGGGGATAGAGAGGGGGGCCGGGGGCAGAGAGAGGGGGGCCGGGGGGAGAGAGAGGGGGGCCGGGGGGAGAGAGAGGGGGGCCGGGGGGAGAGAGAGGGGGGCCGGCAGGAGAGTGAGGGCTGCCGGCGGGAGAGAGAGGGGGGCCGGGGGGAGAGAGAGGGGGGCCGGGGGGAGAGAGAGGGGGCCGGTGGCAGAGAGAGGGGGGCCGGGGGCAGAGGGAGGGGGGCCGGGGGCAGAGAGAGGGGGGCCGGGGGGAGAGAGAGGGCGGCCGGGGGGAGAGAGAGGGGGGCCGGGGGGAGAGAGAGGGGGGCCGGCAGGAGAGTGAGGGCTGCCGGCGGGAGAGAGAGGGGGGCCGGGGGGAGAGAGAGGGGGGCCGGGGGGAGAGAGAGGGGGCCGGTGGCAGAGAGAGGGGGGCCGGGGGCAGAGGGAGGGGGGCCGGGGGCAGAGAGAGGGGGGCCGGGGGGAGAGAGAGGGCGGCCGGGGGGAGAGAGAGGGGGGCCGGGGGAAAAGAGAGAGAGGGGGGCCGGGGGGAGAGAGAGGGGGGCCGGGGGGAGAGAGAGGGGGGCAGTGGGGAGAGAGAGGGGGGCCGTGGGTAGAGAGAGGGGAGCAGGGGGAGAGAGAGGGGGGCCGGTGGGAGAGAGAGGGGGGCCGTGTGGAGAGAGAGGCAGGCCGGGGGGAGAGAGAGGGGGCCGGGGGGAGAGAGAGGGGGGCCGGGGGGAGAGAGAGGGGGGCCGTAGGGAGAGAGAGGGGGGCCGTGGTGAGAGAGAGGGGGGCCGTGGGGAGAGAGAAAGGGGCCGTGTGGAGAGAGAGGGGGGCCGTGTGGAGAGAGAGGGGGGCCGTGGGGAGAGAGAGGGGGGCCGGGGGGATAGAGAGGGTGGCCGGAGGCAGAGAGAGGGGGGCCGGGGGGAAAGAGAGGGGGGCCGGGGGAGAGAGGGGGGCTGGGGGGAGAGAGAGGGGGGCCAGGGGGAGAGAGAGGGGGGCCGGGGGGAGAAAGAGGGCGGCCGGGGGGAGAGAGAGGGGGGCTGGGGGGAGAGAGAGGGGGGCTGGTGGGAGAGAAAGGGGGGCTGGGGGGAGAGAGAGGGGGGCTGGGGCGAGAGAGAGTGGGGCCGGTGGGAGAGAAAGGGGGGCCGGGGGGAGAGATAGTGGGGTCGGGGGGAGAAAGAGGGCGGCCGGGGGGAGAGAGAGGGGGGCTGGGGGGAGAGAGAGGTGGGCCTGGGAGAGAGAGGGGGGCCGGGGGAGAGAGAGAGGGGTGCCCTGGGCAGAGAGAGGGGGGCCGGGGGTAGAGAGAGGGGGGCCGGGGGCAGAGAGAGGGGCGCCGGGAAGAGATAGAGGGGGGCCGGGGGGAGAGAGAGGGGGGCCGGGGGGACAGAGAGGGGGGCCGGGGTGGAGAGAGAGGGGGGCCAGCGGGAGAGAGAGGGGGGCCGGGGGGAGAGAGAGGGGGGCCGGGGGGAGAGAGAGGGGGGCCCGGGGGAAGAGAGAGGGGGGCCGGGGGCAGAGAGAGGGGGGCCGGGGGCAGAGAGAAGGGGTCCGGGGGGAGAGAGAGGGGGGCCGGGGGCAGAGAGAGGGGGGCCGGGGGCAGAGAGAGGGGGGCCGGGGGCAGAGAGAGGGGGCCGGGGGCAGAGAGAGGGGGGCCGGGGGGATAGAGAGGGGGGCTGCGGGGAGAGAGAGGGGGCCGGGGGGAGAGAGAGGGGGGCCGGGGCGAGAAGAGGGGGGCCGGTGGGAGAGAGAGGGGGGCAGTGGGGAGAGAGAAGGGGGCCGTGGAGAGAGAGGGGGGCGGTGGGGAGAGAGAGGGGGGCCGTGGGGAGAGAGAGGGGGGCCGTGGGGAGATAGAGGGGGGCCGAGGGCAGAGAGAGGGGGGCCGGGGGGAGAGAGAGGGGGGCCGGGGGGATAGAGAGGGGGGCCGGGGGGAGAGAGAGGGGGGCCGGTGGCAGAGAGAGGGGGGCCGGGGGCAGAGGGAGGGGGGCCGGGGGCAGAGAGAGGGGGGCCGGGGGGAGAGAGAGGGCGGCCGGGGGGAGAGAGAGAGGGGCCGGGGGGAGAGAGAGGGGGGCCGGGGGGAGAGAGAGGGGGGCCGGGGGGAGAGAGAGGGGGCAGTGGGGAGAGAGAGGGGGGCCGTGGGGAGAGAGAGGGAGCAGGGGGGAGAGAGAGGGGGGCCGGCGGGAGAGAGAGGGGGGCCGTGTGGAGAGAGAGGCGGGCCGGGGGGAGAGAGAGGGGGGCCGGGGGGAGAGAGAGGGGGGCCGGGGCGAGAGAGAGGGGGGCCGGGGGGAGAGAGAGGGGGGCCGGCAGGAGAGAGAGGGGGGCCGGGGGGAGAGAGAGGGGGGCCGGGGGGAGAGAGAGGGGGGCCGGGGGGATAGAGAGGGGGGCCAGGGGCAGAGAGAGGGTGGCCGGGGGGAGAGAGAGGGGGGCCGGGGGGAGAGAGAGGGGGGCAGGGGGGAGAGAGAGGGGGGCCGGCAGGAGAGTGAGGGCTGCCGGCGGGAGAGAGAGGGGGGCCGGGGGGAGAGAGAGGGGGGCCGGGGGGAGAGAGAGGGGGCCGGTGGCAGAGAGAGGGGGGCCGGGGGCAGAGGGAGGGGGGCCGGGGGCAGAGAGAGGGGGGCCGGGGGGAGAGAGAGGGCGGCCGGGGGGAGAGAGAGGGGGGCCGGGGGAAAAGAGAGAGAGGGGGGCCGGGGGAAAAGAGAGAGAGGGGGGCCGGGGGGAGAGAGAGGGGGGCAGTGGGGAGAGAGAGGGGGGCCGTGGGGAGAGAGAGGGGAGCAGGGGGAGAGAGAGGGGGGCCGGCGGGAGAGAGAGGGGGGCCGTGTGGAGAGAGAGGCAGGCCGGGGGGAGAGAGAGGGGGCCGGGGGGAGAGAGAGGGGGGCCAGGGGGAGAGAGAGGGGGGCCGTAGGGAGAGAGAGGGGGGCCGTGGTGAGAGAGAGGGGGGCCGTGGGGAGAGAGAAAGGGGCCGTGTGGAGAGAGAGGGGGGCCGTGGGAAGAGAGAGGGGGGCCGGGGGGATAGAGAGGGTGGCCGGAGGCAGAGAGAGGGGGGCCGGGGGGAAAGAGAGGGGGGCCGGGGGAGAGAGGGGGGCTGGGGGGAGAGAGAGGGGGGCCAGGGGGAGAGAGAGGGGGGCCGGGGGGAGAAAGAGGGCGGCCGGGGGGAGAGAGAGGGGGGCTGGGGGGAGAGAGAGGGGGGCTGGTGGGAGAGAAAGGGGGGCTGGGGGGAGAGAGAGGGGGGCCGGGGCGAGAGAGAGTGGGGCCGGTGGGAGAGAAAGGGGGGCCGGGGGGAGAGATAGTGGGGTCGGGGGGAGAAAGAGGGCGGCCGGGGGGAGAGAGAGGGGGGCCGGGGGAAAAGAGAGAGAGGGGGGCCGGGGGGAGAGAGAGGGGGGCTGGGGGGAGAGAGAGGGGGGCAGTGGGGAGAGAGAGGGGGGCCGTGGGGAGAGAGAGGGGAGCAGGGGGAGAGAGAGGGGGGCCGGCGGGAGAGAGAGGGGGGCCGTAGGGAGAGAGAGGGGGGCCGTGGTGAGAGAGAGGGGGGCCGTGGGGAGAGAGAAAGGGGCCGTGTGGAGAGAGAGGGGGGCCGTGGGAAGGGAGAGGGGGGCCGGGGGGATAGAGAGGGTGGCCGGAGGCAGAGAGAGGGGGGCCGGGGGGAAAGAGAGGGGGGCCGGGGGAGAGAGGGGGGCTGGGGGGAGAGAGAGGGGGGCCAGGGGGAGAGAGAGGGGGGCCGGGGGGAGAAAGAGGGCGGCCGGGGGGAGAGAGAGGGGGGCTGGGGGGAGAGAGAGGGGGGCTGGTGGGAGAGAAAGGGGGGCTGGGGGGAGAGAGAGGGGGGCCGGGGCGAGAGAGAGTGGGGCCGGTGGGAGAGAAAGGGGGGCCGGGGGGAGAGATAGTGGGGTCGGGGGGAGAAAGAGGGCGGCCGGGGGGAGAGAGAGGGGGGCTGGGGGGAGAGAGAGGGGGGCCTGGGAGAGAGAGGGGGGCCGGGGGGAGAGAGAGGGGTGCCCTGGGCAGAGAGAGGGGGGCCGGGGGCAGAGAGAGGGGGGCCGGGGGCAGAGAGAGGGGCGCCGGGAAGAGATAGAGGGGGGCCGGGGGGAGAGAGAGGGGGGCCGGGGGGACAGAGAGGGGGGCCAGGGTGGAGAGAGAGGGGGGCCAGCGGGAAAGAGAGGGGGGCCGTGGGGAGAGAGAGGGGGGCCGGGGGGAGAGAGAGGGGGGCCCGGGGGAAGAGAGAGGGGGGCCGGGTGCAGAGAGAGGGGGGCCGGGGGCAGAGAGAGGGGGTCCAGGGGGAGAGAGAGGGGGGCCGGGGGCAGAGAGAGGGGGGCCGGGGGCAGAGAGAGGGGGGCCGGGGGCAGAGAGAGGATGCCAGGGGCAGAGAGAGGGGGGCCGGGGGGATAGAGAGGGGGGCTGCGGGGAGAGAGAGGGGGCCGGGGGGAGAGAGAGGGGGGCCGGGGTGAGAAGAGGGGGGCCGGTGGGAGAGAGAGGGGGGCAGTGGGGAGAGAGAAGGGGGCCGTGGAGAGAGAGAGGGGGGCGGTGGGGAGAGAGAGGGGGGCCGTGGGGAGAGAGAGGGGGGCCGTGGGGAGATAGAGGGGGGCCGAGGGCAGAGAGAGGGGGGCCGGGGGGAGAGAGAGGGGGGCCGGGGGGATAGAGAGGGGGGCCGGGGGCAGAGAGAGGGGGGCCGGGGGGAGAGAGAGGGGGGCCGGGGGTAGAGAGAGGGGGGCCGGGGGGAGAGAGGGGGGCCGGCAGGAGAGTGAGGGCTCCCGGCGGGAGAGAGAGGGGGGCCGGGGGGAGAGAGAGGGGGGCCGGGGGGAGAGAGAGGGGGGCCGGTGGCAGAGAGAGGGGGGCCGTGGGGATAGAGAGGGGGGCCGGAGGCAGAGAGAGGGGGGCCGGGGGGAAAGAGAGGGGGGCCGGGGGAGAGAGGGGGGCTGGGGGGAGAGAGAGGGGGGCCAGGGGGAGAGAGAGGGGGGCCGGGGGGAGAAAGAGGGCGGCCGGGGGGAGAGAGAGGGGGGCTGGGGGGAGAGAGAAGGGGGCTGGTGGGAGAGAAAGGGGGGCTGGGGGGAGAGAGAGGGGGGCCGGGGCGAGAGAGAGTGGGGCCGGTGGGAGAGAAAGGGGGGCCGGGGGGAGAGATAGTGGGGTCGGGGGGAGAAAGAGGGCGGCCGGGGGGAGAGAGAGGGGGGCCGGGGGAAAAGAGAGAGAGGGGGGCCGGGGGGAGAGAGAGGGGGGCCGGGGGGAGAGAGAGGGGGGCAGTGGGGAGAGAGAGGGGGGCCGTGGGGAGAGAGAGGGGAGCAGGGGGAGAGAGAGGGGGGCCGGCGGGAGAGAGAGGGGGGCCGTAGGGAGAGAGAGGGGGGCCGTGGTGAGAGAGAGGGGGGCCGTGGGGAGAGAGAAAGGGGCCGTGTGGAGAGAGAGGGGGGCCGTGGGAAGAGAGAGGGGGGCCGGGGGGATAGAGAGGGTGGCCGGAGGCAGAGAGAGGGGGGCCGGGGGGAAAGAGAGGGGGGCCGGGGGAGAGAGTGGGGCTGGGGGGAGAGAGAGGGGGGCCAGGGGGAGAGAGAGGGGGGCCGGGGGGAGAAAGAGGGCGGCCGGGGGGAGAGAGAGGGGGGCTGGGGGGAGAGAGAGGGGGGCTGGTGGGAGAGAAAGTGGGGCTGGGGGGAGAGAGAGGGGGGCCGGGGCGAGAGAGAGTGGGGCCAGTGGGAGAGAAAGGGGGGCCGGGGGGAGAGATAGTGGGGTCGGGGGGAGAAAGAGGGCGGCCGGGGGGAGAGAGAGGGGGGCTGGTGGGAGAGAGAGGGGGGCCTGGGAGAGAGAGGGGGGCCGGGGGGAGAGAGAGGGGTGCCCTGGGCAGAGAGAGGGGGGCCGGGGGCAGAGAGAGGGGGGCCGGGGGCAGAGAGAGGGGCGCCGGGAAGAGATAGAGGGGGGCCGGGGGGAGAGAGAGGGGGGCCGGGGGGACAGAGAGGGGGGCCAGGGTGGAGAGAGAGGGGGGCCAGCGGGAGAGAGAGGGGGGCCGGGGGGAGAGAGAAGGGGGCCGGGGGGAGAGAGAGGGGGGCCCGGGGGAAGAGAGAGGGGGGCCGGGTGCAGAGAGAGGGGGGCCGGGGGCAGAGAGAGGGGGTCCGGGGGGAGAGAGAGGGGGGCCGGGGGCAGAGAGAGGGGGGCCGGGGGCAGAGAGAGGGGGGCCGGGGGCAGAGAGAGGATGCCAGGGGCAGAGAGAGGGGGGCCGGGGGGATAGAGAGGGGGGCTGCGGGGAGAGAGAGGGGGCCGGGGGGAGAGAGAGGGGGGCCGGGGCGAGAAGAGGGGGGCCGGTGGGAGAGAGAGGGGGGCAGTGGGGAGAGAGAAGGGGGCCGTGGAGAGAGAGAGGGGGGCGGTGGGGAGAGAGAGGGGGGCCGTGGGGAGAGAGAGGGGGGCCGTGGGGAGATAGAGGGGGGCCGAGGGCAGAGAGAGGGGGGCCGGGGGGAGAGAGAGGGGGGCCGGGGGGATAGAGAGGGGGGCCGGGGGCAGAGAGAGGGGGGCCGGGGGGAGAGAGAGGGGGGCCGGGGGTAGAGAGAGGGGGGCCGGGGGGAGAGAGGGGGGCCGGCAGGAGAGTGAGGGCTCCCGGCGGGAGAGAGAGGGGGGCCGGGGGGAGAGAGAGGGGGGCCGGGGGGAGAGAGAGGGGGGCCGGTGGCAGAGAGAGGGGGGCCGGGGGCAGAGGGAGGGGGGCCGGGGGCAGAGAGAGGGGGGCCGGGGGGAGAGAGAGGGCGGCCGGGGGGAGAGAGAGGGGGGCCGGGGGGAGAGAGAGGGGGGCCGGGGGGAGAGAGAGGGGGGCCGGGGGGAGAGAGAGGGGGGCAGTGGGGAGAGAGAGGGGGGCCGTGGGGAGAGAGAGGGAGCAGGGGGGAGAGAGAGGGGGGCCGGCGGGAGAGAGAGGGGGGCCGTGTGGAGAGAGAGGCGGGCCGGGGGGAGAGAGAGGGGGGCCGGGGGGAGAGAGAGGGGGGCCGGGGCGAGAGAGAGGGGGGCCGGTGGGAGAGAGAGGGGGGTAGTGGGGAGAGAGAGGGGGGCCATGGGGAGAGAGAGGGGGGCCGGGGGGAGAGAGAGGGGGGCCGGCAGGAGAGTGAGTTCTGCCGGCGGGAGAGAGAGGGGGGCCGGGGGGAGAGAGAGGGGGGCCGGGGGGAGAGAGAGGGGGGCCGGCGGGAGAGAGAGGGGGGCCGGGGGGAGAGAGAGGGGGGCCGCGGGGAGAGAGAGGGGGGCCGTAGGGAGAGAGAGGGGGGCCGTGGCGAGAGAGAGGGGGGCCGTGGGGAGAGAGAAAGGGGCCGTGTGGAGAGAGAGGGTGGCCGTGTGGAGAGAGAGGGGGGCCGTGGGGAGAGAGAGGGGGGCCGGGGGGATAGAGGGTGGCCGGAGGCAGAGAGAGGGGGGCCGGGGGGAAAGAGAGGGGGGCCGGGGGAGAGAGGGGGGCTGTGGGGAGAGAGAGGGGGGCCAGGGGGAGAGAGAGGGGGGCCGGGGGGAGAGAGAGGGGGGCCGGGGGGAGAGAGAGGGGGGCCGGAAGGAGAGAGAGGGGGGCCGGCGGGAGAGAGAGGGGAGCCGGGGGAGAGAGAGGGGGGCCGGCGGGAGAGAGAGGGGGGCCGGGGGGAGAGAGAGGGGGGCCGGCGGGAGAGAGAGGGGGGCCGGGGGGAGAGAGAGGGGGGCCGGGAGGAGAGAGAGGGGGGCCGGGGGGAGAGAGAGGGGGGCCGGCGGGAGAGAGAGGGGGGCCGGGGGGAGAGAGAGGGGGGCCGGGGGGAGAGAGAGGGGGGCCGGGGGGATAGAGAGGGGGGCCGGGGGCAGAGAGAGGGGGGCCGGGGGGAGAGAGAGGGGGGCCGGGGGGAGAGAGAGGGGGGCCCGGGGGAAGAGAGAGGGGGGCCGGGGGCAGAGAGAGGGGGGCCGGGGGCAGAGAGAGGGGGTCCGGGGGGAGAGAGAGGGGGGCCGGGGGCAGAGAGAGGGGGGCCGGGGGCAGAGAGAGGGGGGCCGGGGGCAGAGAGAGGGGGCCGGGGGCAGAGAGAGGGGGGCCGGGGTGATAGAGAGGGGGGCTGCGGGGAGAGAGAGGGGGCCGGGGGGAGAGAGAGGGGGGCCGGGGCGAGAAGAGGGGGGCCGGTGGGAGAGAGAGGGGGGCAGTGGGGAGAGAGAAGGGGGCCGTGGAGAGAGAGAGGGGGGCGGTGGGGAGAGAGAGGGTGGCCGTGGGGAGAGAGAGGGGGGCCGTGGGGAGATAGAGGGGGGCCGAGGGCAGAGAGAGGGGGGCCGGGGGGAGAGAGAGGGGGGCCGGGGGGATAGAGAGGGGGGCCGGGGGCAGAGAGAGGGGAGCCGGGGGGAGAGAGAGGGGGGCCGGGGGTAGAGAGAGGGGGGCCGGGGGGAGAGAGAGGGGGGCCGGCAGGAGAGTGAGGGCTCCCGGCGGGAGAGAGACGGGGGCTGGGGGGAGAGAGAGGGGGGCCGGGGGGAGAGAGAGGGGGGCCGGTGGCAGAGAGAGGGGGGCCGGGGGCAGAGGGAGGGGGGCCGGTGGCAGAGAGAGGGGGGCAGGGGGGAGAGAGAGGGCGGCCGGGGGGAGAGAGAGGGGGGCCGGGGGGAGAGAGAGGGGGGCCGGGGGGAGAGAGAGGGGGGCCGGGGGGAGAGAGAGGGGGGCAGTGGGGAGAGAGAGGGGGGCCGTGGGGAGAGAGAGGGAGCAGGGGGGAGAGAGAGGGGGGCCGGCGGGAGAGAGAGGGGGGCCGTGTGGAGAGAGAGGCGGGCCGGGGGGAGAGAGAGGGGGGCCGGGGGGAGAGAGAGGGGGGCCGTGGGGAGAGAGAGGGGGGCCGTAGGGAGAGAGAGGGGGGCCGTGGCGAGAGAGAGGGGGGCCGTGGGGAAAGAGAAAGGGGCCGTGTGGAGAGAGAGGTGGGCCGTGTGGAGAGAGAGGGGGGCCGTGGGGAGAGAGAGGGGGGCCGGGGGGATAGAGAGGGTGACCGGGGGCAGAGAGAGGGGGGCCGGGGGGAAAGAGAGGGGGGCCGGGGGAGAGAGGGGGGCTGGGGGGAGAGAGAGGGGGGCCAGGGGGAGAGAGAGGGGGGCCGGGGGGAGAGAGAGGGGGGCCGGGGGGAGAGAGAGGGGGGCCAGCAGGAGAGAGAGGGGGGCCGGCGGGAGAGAGAGGGGAGCCGGGGGGAGAGAGAGGGGGGCCGGCGGGCGAGAGAGGGGGGCCGGGGGGAGAGAGAGGGGGGCCGGCGGGAGAGAGAGGGGGGCCGGGGGGAGAGAGAGGGGGGCCGGCGGGAGAGAGAGGTGGGCCGGGGGGAGAGAGAGGGGGGGCGGGGGGAGAGAGAGGGGGGCCGGGGGCAGAGAGAGGGGGCCGGGGGCAGAGAGAGGGGGGCCGGGGGCAGAGAGAGGGGGGCTGGGGGGAGAGAGAGGGGGGCCGGGGGGAGAGAGAGGGGGGCCGGGGGGAGAGAGTGCGGGGCCGGGGGGAGAGAGAGGGGGGCCGGGGGGATAGAGAGGGTGGCCGGGGGCAGAGAGAGGGGGGCCGGGGGGAGAGAGAGGGGGGCCGGGGGGATAGAGAGGGTGGCCGGGGGCAGAGAGAGGGGGGCCGGGGGGAGAGAGAGGGGGGCCGGGGGGAGAGAGGGGGGCTGGGGGGAGAGAGAGTTGGAGCCAGGGGGAGAGAGAGGGGGGCCGGGGGGAGAGAGAGGGGGGCCGGCGGGAGAGAGAGGGGGGCCGGCGGGAGAGAGAGGGGAGCCGGGGGGAGAGAGAGGGGGGCCGGCGGGAGAGAGAGGGGGGCCGGGTGGAGAGAGAGGGGGGCCGGCGGGAGAGAGAGGGGGGCCGGGGGGAGAGAGAGGGGGGCCGGGGGGAGAGAGAGGGGGGCCGGGGGGAGAGAGAGGGGGGCCGGCGGGAGAGAGAGGGGGGCCGGGGGGAGAGAGAGGGGGGGCCGGGGGGAGAGAGAGGGGGGCCGGGGGCAGAGAGAGGGGGCCGGGGGCAGAGAGACGGGGGCCGGGGGCAGAGAGAGGGGGGCTGGGGAGAGAGAGAGGGGGGCCGGGGGGAGAAAGAGGGGGGCCGGGGGGAGAGAGAGGGGGGCCGGGGGGAGAGAGAGGGGGGCCGGGGGGAGAGAGAGGGGGGCCGGGGGGAGAGATAGGGGGGCCGGAGGCAGAGAGAGGGGGGGCGGGGGCAGAGAGAGGGGTGCCGGGGGCAGAGAGAGGGGGGGCAGGGGGAGAGAAAGGGGGGCCGTGGGGAGATAGAGGGGGGCCGAGGGCAGAGAGAGGGGGGCCGGGGGAAGAGAGTGAGGGGCCGGGGGGAGAGAGAGGGGGGCCGGGGGGATAGAGAGGGTGGCCGGGGGCAGAGAGAGGGGGGCCGGGGGGAGAGAGAGGGGGGCCGGGGGGAGAGAGGGGGGCTGGGGGGAGAGAGAGGGGAGCCAGGGGGAGAGAGAGGGCGGCCGGGGGGAGAGAGAGGGGGGCCGGGGGGAGAGAGAGGGGGGCCGGCGGGAGAGAGAGGGGGACCGGCGGGAGAGAGAGGGGAGCCGGGGGGAGAGAGAGGGGGGCCGGTGGAAGAGAGAGGGGGGCCGGGGGGAGAGAGAGGGGGGCCGGCGGGAGAGAGAGGGGGGCCGGGGGGAGAGAGAGGGGGGCCGGGGGGAGAGAGAGGGGGGCCGGGGGGAGAGAGACGGGGGCTGGCGGGAGAGAGAGGGGGGCCGGGGGGAGAGAGAGGGGGGGCCGGGGGGAGAGAGAGGGGGGCCGGGGGCAGAGAGAGGGGGCCGGGGGCAGAGAGACGGGGGCCGGGGGCAGAGAGAGGGGGGCTGGGGGAGAGAGAGGGGGGCCGGGGGGAGAAAGGGGGGTGCCGGGGGGAGAGAGAGGGGGGCCGGGGGGAGAGAGAGGGGGGCCGGGGAGAGAGAAAGGGGGGCGGGGGGGAGAGATAGGGGGGCCGGAGGCAGAGAGAGGGGGGGCGGGGGCAGAGAGAGGGGGGCCGGGGGCAGAGAGAGGGGGGCCAGGGGGAGAGAGAGGGGGGCCGGGGGCAGAGAGAGGGGGGACGGGGGCAGATAGAGGGGGCCCGGGGGCAGAGAGAGGGCGGCCGGGGGGAGAGAGAGGGGGGCCGGGGGGAGAGAGAGGGGGGCCGGGGGGAGAGAGAGGGGGGCTGGCAGGAGAGAGAGGGGGGCCGGGGGGAGAGAGAGGGGGGCGGGGGGGAGAGATAGGGGGGCCGGAGGCAGAGAGAGGGGGGGCGGGGGCAGAGAGAGGGGGGCCGGGGGCAGAGAGAGGGGGGCCGGCGGGAGAGATAGGGGGGCCAGGGGGAGAGAGAGGGGGGCCGGGGGGAAAGAGGGGGGCCGGGGGGAGAGAGAGGGGGGCCGGGGGGAGAGAGAGGGGGGCCGGGGGGAGAGAGAGGGGGGCGGGGGGGAGAGATAGGGGGGCCGGAGGCAGAGAGAGGGGGGGCGGGGGCAGAGAGAGGGGGGCCGGGGGCAGAGAGAGGGGGGCCGGTGGGAGAGATAGGGGGGCCAGGGGGAGAGAGAGGGGGGCCGGCAGGAGAGAGAGGGGGGGCCGGGGGGAGGGGGGCCGGGGGGAGAGAGAGGGGGGCCGGGGGCAGAGAGAAGGGGCCGGGGGCAGAGAGAGGGGGGCCGGGGGCAGAGAGAGGGGGGCTTGGGGGAGAGAGAGGGGGGCCGGGGGGAGAGAGAGGGGGGCCGGGGGGAGAGAGAGGGGGGCCGGGGGGAGAGAGAGGGGGGCTGGGGGGAGAGAGAGGGGGGCCGGGGGGAGAGAGAGGGGGGCCGGGGGGAGAGAGTGAGGGGCCGGGGGGAGAGAGTGGGGGGCCGGGGGGAGAGAGAGGGTGGCCGGGGGCAGAGAGAAGGGGGCCGGGGGGAGAGAGAGGGGGGCCGGGGGGAGAGAGGGGGGCTGGGGGGAGAGAGAGGGGAGCCAGGGGTAGAGAGAAGGGGGCCGGGGGGAGAGAGTGAGGGGCCGGGGGAAGAGAGTGGGGGGCCGGGGGGATAGAGAGGGTGGCCGGGGGCAGAGAGAAGGGGGCCGGGGGGAGAGAGCGGGGGGCCGGGGGGAGAGAGGGGGGCTGGGGGGAGAGAGAGGGGAGCCAGGGGGAGAGAGAGGGGGGCCGGGGGGAGAGAGAGGGGGGCCGGGGGGAGAGAGAGGGGGGCCGGCGGGAGAGAGAGGGGGGCCGGCGGGAGAGAGAGGGGAGCCGGGGGGAGAGAGAGGGGGGCCGGCGGGAGAGAGAGGGGGGCCGGGGGGAGAGAGAGGGGGGCCGGCGGGAGAGAGAGGGGGGCCGGGGGGAGAGAGAGGGGGGCCGGGGCTAGAGAGAGGGGGGCCGGGGGGAGAGAGTGAGGGGCCGGGGGGAGAGAGTGGGGGGCCGGGGGGAGAGAGAGGGGGGGCCGGGGGGTGAGAGAGGGGGGACGGGGGGAGAGAGAGGGGGGCCGGCGGGAGAGAGAGGGGGGCCGGGGGGAGAGAGAGGGGGGCCGGCAGGAGAGAGAGGGGGGCCGGGGGGAGAGAGAGGGGGGCCGGGGGGAGAGAGAGGGGGCAGGGGGGAGAGAGAGGGGGGCCGGCGGGAGAGAGAGGGGGGCCGGGGGAAGAGAGAGGGGGGCCGGGGGGAGAGAGAGGGGGGCGGGGGGGAGAGATAGGGGGGCCGGAGGCAGAGAGAGGGGGGGCGGGGGCAGAGAGAGGGGGGCCGGGGGCAGAGAGAGTGGGGCCAGGGGGAGAGAGAGGGGGGCCGGGGGCAGAGAGAGGGGGGATGGGGGCAGATAGAGGGGGCCTGGGGGCAGAGAGAGGGCGGCCGGGGGGAGAGAGAGGGGGGCCAGGGGGAGAGAGAGGGGGGCCGGGGGGAGAGAGAGAGGGGGCCGTGGGGAGAGAGAGGGGGCCCGGCGGGAGAGAGAGGGGGGCCGGGGGGAGAGAGAGGGGGGCCGGGGGAAGAGAGAGGGAGGCCGGGGGGAGAGAGAGGGGGGCCGGCGGGAGAGAGAGGGGGGCCGAGGGGAGAGAGAGGGGGGCCGGCAGGAGAGAGAGGGGGGCCGGGGGGAGAGAGAAGGGGGCCGGGGGGAGAGAGAGGGGGCCGGGGGGAGAGAGAGGGGGGCCGGCGGGAGAGAGAGGGGGGCCGGGGGGAGAGAGAGGGAGGCCGGGGGGAGAGAGAGGGGGGCCGGGGGCAGAGAGAGGGGGCCGGGGGCAGAGAGAGGGGGGCCGGGGGCAGAGAGAGGGGGGCTTGGGGGAGAGAGAGGGGGGCCGGGGGGAGAGAGAGGGGGGCCGGGGGGAGAGAGAGGGGGGCCGGGGGGGAGAGAGAGGGGGGCCGGGGGGAGAGATAGGGGGGCCAGAGGCAGAGAGAGGGGGGCCGGGGGCAGAGAGAGGGGGGCCGGGGGCAGAGAGAGGTGGGCCAGGGGGAGAGAGAGGGGGGCTGGGGGGAGAGAGGGGGGACGGGGGCAGATAGAGGGGGCCGGGGGTAGAGAGAGGGGGGCGGGGGGGAGAGATAGGGGGGCCGGAGGCAGAGAGAGGGGGGGCGGGGGCAGAGAGAGGGGGGCCGGGGGCAGAGAGAGGGGGGCCAGGGGGAGAGAGAGGGGGGCCGGGGGCAGAGAGAGGGGGGATGGGGGCAGATAGAGGGGGCCTGGGGGCAGAGAGAGGGCGGCCGGGGGGAGAGAGAGGGGGGCCAGGGGGAGAGAGAGGGGGGCCGGGGGGAGAGAGAGAGGGGGCCGTGGGGAGAGAGAGGGGGGCCGGCGGGAGAGAGAGGGGGGCCGGGGGGAGAGAGAGGGGGGCCGGGGGAAGAGAGAGGGAGGCCGGGGGGAGAGAGAGGGGGGCCAGCGGGAGAGAGAGGGGGGCCGAGGGGAGAGAGAGGGGGGCCGGCAGGAGAGAGAGGGGGGCCGGGGGGAGAGAGAGGGGGGCCGGGGGGAGAGAGAGGGGGCCGGGGGGAGAGAGAGGGGGGCCGGCGGGAGAGAGAGGGGGGCCGGGGGGAGAGAGAGGGAGGCCGGGGGGAGAGAGAGGGGGGCCGGGGGCAGAGAGAGGGGGCCGGGGGCAGAGAGAGGGGGGCCGGGGGCAGAGAGAGGGGGGCTTGGGGGAGAGAGAGGGGGGCCGGGGGGAGAGAGAGGGGGGCCGGGGGGAGAGAGAGGGGGGCCGGGGGGAGAGAGAGGGGGGCCGGGGGGAGAGATAGGGGGGCCAGAGGCAGAGAGAGGGGGGCCGGGGGCAGAGAGAGGGGGGCCGGGGGCAGAGAGAGGTGGGCCAGGGGGAGAGAGAGGGGGGCTGGGGGCAGAGAGAGGGGGGACGGGGGCAGATAGAGGGGGCCCGGGGGAAGAGAGAGGGGGGCCGGGGGGAGAGAGAGGGGGGCGGGGGGGAGAGAGAGGGGGGCCGGGGGGAGAGAGAGGTGGGCCGGGGGGAGAGAGAGGGGGGCCGTGGGGAGAGAGAGGGGGGCCGGGGGAAGAGAGAGGGGGGGCGGGGGCAGAGAGAGGGGGGCCGGGGGCAGAGAGAGGGGGGCCAGGGGGAGAGAGAGGGGGGCCGGGGGCAGAGAGAGGCGGGACGGGGGCAGATAGAGGGGGCCCGGGGGCAGATAGAGGGGGGCCGGGAGGAGAGAGAGGGGGGCCAGGGGGAGAGAGAGGGGGGCCGGGGGGAGAGAGAGGGGGGCCGGGGGGAGAGAGAGGGGGGCCGGCGGGAGAGAGAGGGGGGCCGGCGGGAGAGAGAGGGGAGCCGGGGGGAGAGAGAGGGGGGCCGGCGGGAGAGAGAGGGGGGCCGGGGGGAGAGAGAGGGGGGCCGGCGGGAGAGAGAAGGGGGCCGGGGGGAGAGAGAGGGGGGCCGGGGGGAGAGAGAGGGGGGCCGGGGGGAGAGAGAGGGGGGCCGGCGGGAGAGAGAGGGGGGCCGGGGGGAGAGAGAGGGGGGTCGGCGGGAGAGAGAGGGGGGCCGGGGGGAGAGATAGGGGGGCCGGGGAGAGAGAGAGGGTGGCCGGGGGGAGAGAGAGGGGGGCCGGCGGGAGAGAGAGAGGGGCCGGGGGGAGAGAGAGGGGGGCCGGGGGGAGAGAGAGGGGGGCCAGGGGCAGAGAGAGGGGGCCGGGGGCAGAGAGAGGGGGGCCGGGGGCAGAGAGAGGGGGGCTGGGGGGAGAGAGAGGGGGGCCGGGGGGAGAGAGAGGGGGGCCGGGGGGAGAGAGAGGGGGGCCGGGGGGAGAGAGAGGGGGGCCGGGAAGAGAGATAGGGGGGCCGGAGGCAGAGAGAGGGGGGCCGGGGGCAGAGAGAGGGGGGCCGGGGGCAGAGAGAGGGGGGCCAGGGGGAGAGAGAGGGGGGCCGGGGGCAGAGAGAGGGGGGACGGGGGCAGATAGAGGGGGCCCGGGGGCAGAGAGAGGGGGGCCGGGGGGAGAGAGAGGGGGGCCGCGGGGAGAGAGAGGGGGCCGGGGGGAGAGAGAGGGGGGCCGGGGCGAGAGAGAGGGGGGCCGGTGGGAGAGAAAGGGGGGCCGGGGGGAGAGAGAGGGGGGCCGGGGTGAGAGAGAGGGCGGCCGGGAGGACAAAGAGGGGGGCCGGGGTGAGAGAGAGGGGGGCCGGGGAGAGAGAGAGGGGGGCCGGGGGGAGAGAGAGGGGGGCCGGGGGCAGAGAGAGGAGGGCCGCGGGCAGAGAGAGGGGGGCCGGGGGCAGAGAGAGGGGGGCCGGGAAGAGAGAGAGGGGGGCCGGGGGGAGAGAGAGGGGGGCCGGGGGGAGAGAGAGTGGGCCGGGGGGAGAGAGAAGGGGGCCGGGGGGAGAGAGAGGGGGGCCGGCGGGAGAGAGATGGGGGCCGGCGGGAGAGAGAGTGGGGCCAGGGGGAGAGAGAGGGGGGCCGGGGGGAGAGAGAGGGGGTCCGGGGATGAGAGAGAGGGAGGCCCGGGGGCAGAGAGAGGGGGGCGGGGGGCAGAGAGAGGTGGGCCTGGGGCAGAGAGAGGGGGGCCGGGGGGAGAGAGAGGGGGCCGGGGGCAGAGAGAGGGGGGCCGGGGGCAGAGAGAGGGGGCCGAGGGCAGAGAGAGGGGGGCCGGGGGCAGAGAGAGGGGGGCCGGGGGGATAGAGAGGGGGGCTGCGGGGAGAGAGAGGGGGCCAGGGGGAGAGAGAGGGGGGCCGGGGCTAGAGAGAGGGGGGCCGGTGGGAGAGAGAGGGGTCCGTGGGGAGAGAGAAGGGTGCCTTGGAGAGAGAGGGGGGCGGTGGAGAGAGAGGGGGGCCGTGGGGAGAGAGAGCGGGGCCGTGGGGAGAGAGAGGGGGGCCGTGGGGAGAGAGACAGGGGCCGGGGGGAGAGAGAGGGGGGCCGGGGGCAGAGAGAGGGGGGCCGTGGGCAGAGAGAGGGGGGCCGGGGGCAGAGAGAGGGGGGCCGGGGGCAGAGAGAGGGGGGCCGGGGGCAGAGAGAGGGGGGCCGGGAAGAGAGAGAGGGGGGCCGGGGGGAGAGAGAGGGGGGCCGGGGGGAGAGAGAGTGGGCCGGGGGGAGAGAGAAGGGGGCCGGGGGGAGAGAGAGGGGGGCCGGCGGGAGAGAGAGGGGGGCCGGCGGGAGAGAGAGTGGGGCCAGGGGGAGAGAGAGGGGGGCCGGGGGGAGAGAGAGGGGGTCCGGGGATGAGAGAGAGGGAGGCCCGGGGGCAGAGAGAGGGGGGCGGGGGGCAGAGAGAGGTGGGCCTGGGGCAGAGAGAGGGGGGCCGGGGGGAGAGAGAGGGGGCCGGGGGCAGAGAGAGGGGGGCCGGGGGCAGAGAGAGGGGGCCGAGGGCAGAGAGAGGGGGGCCGGGGGCAGAGAGAGGGGGGCCGGGGGGATAGAGAGGGGGGCTGCGGGGAGAGAGAGGGGGCCAGGGGGAGAGAGAGGGGGGCCGGGGCTAGAGAGAGGGGGGCCGGTGGGAGAGAGAGGGGTCCGTGGGGAGAGAGAAGGGTGCCTTGGAGAGAGAGGGGGGCGGTGGAGAGAGAGGGGGGCCGTGGGGAGAGAGAGCGGGGCCGTGGGGAGAGAGAGGGGGGCCGTGGGGAGAGAGACAGGGGCCGAGGGGAGAGAGAGGGGGGCCGGGGGCAGAGAGAGGGGGGCCGTGGGCAGAGAGAGGGGGGCCGGGGGCAGAGAGAGGGGGGCCGGGGGCAGAGAGAGGGGGGTCGGGGGGAGAGAGAGGGGGGCTGGGGGGAGAGAGAGGGGGGCCGGGGGGAGAGAGAGGGGGGCCGGGGGGAGAGATAAGGGGGCCGTGGGGAGAGAGAGGGGGGAGGTGGGGAGAGAGAGGGGAGCCAGGGGGAGAGAGAGAGGGGGGCCGGCGGGAGAGAGAGGGGGGCCGTGGGGAGAGAGAGTGGGCCGGGGGGAGAGAGAAGGGGGCCGGGGGGAGAGAGAGGGGGGCCGGCGGGAGAGAGAGGGGGGCCGGCGGGAGAGAGAGTGGGGCCAGGGGGAGAGAGAGGGGGGCCGGGGGGAGAGAGAGGGGGTCCGGGGATGAGAGAGAGGGAGGCCCGGGGGCAGAGAGAGGGGGGCGGGGGGCAGAGAGAGGTGGGCCTGGGGCAGAGAGAGGGGGGCCGGGGGGAGAGAGAGGGGGCCGGGGGCAGAGAGAGGGGGGCCGGGGGCAGAGAGAGGGGGCCGAGGGCAGAGAGAGGGGGGCCGGGGGCAGAGAGAGGGGGGCCGGGGGGATAGAGAGGGGGGCTGCGGGGAGAGAGAGGGGGCCAGGGGGAGAGAGAGGGGGGCCGGGGCTAGAGAGAGGGGGGCCGGTGGGAGAGAGAGGGGTCCGTGGGGAGAGAGAAGGGTGCCTTGGAGAGAGAGGGGGGCGGTGGAGAGAGAGGGGGGCCGTGGGGAGAGAGAGCGGGGCCGTGGGGAGAGAGAGGGGGGCCGTGGGGAGAGAGACAGGGGCCGGGGGGAGAGAGAGGGGGGCCGGGGGCAGAGAGAGGGGGGCCGTGGGCAGAGAGAGGGGGGCCGGGGGCAGAGAGAGGGGGGCCGGGGGCAGAGAGAGGGGGGCCGGGGGCAGAGAGAGGGGGGCCGGGAAGAGAGAGAGGGGGGCCGGGGGGAGAGAGAGGGGGGCCGGGGGGAGAGAGAGTGGGCCGGGGGGAGAGAGAAGGGGGCCGGGGGGAGAGAGAGGGGGGCCGGCGGGAGAGAGAGGGGGGCCGGCGGGAGAGAGAGTGGGGCCAGGGGGAGAGAGAGGGGGGCCGGGGGGAGAGAGAGGGGGTCCGGGGATGAGAGAGAGGGAGGCCCGGGGGCAGAGAGAGGGGGGCGGGGGGCAGAGAGAGGTGGGCCTGGGGCAGAGAGAGGGGGGCCGGGGGGAGAGAGAGGGGGCCGGGGGCAGAGAGAGGGGGGCCGGGGGCAGAGAGAGGGGGCCGAGGGCAGAGAGAGGGGGGCCGGGGGCAGAGAGAGGGGGGCCGGGGGGATAGAGAGGGGGGCTGCGGGGAGAGAGAGGGGGCCAGGGGGAGAGAGAGGGGGGCCGGGGCTAGAGAGAGGGGGGCCGGTGGGAGAGAGAGGGGTCCGTGGGGAGAGAGAAGGGTGCCTTGGAGAGAGAGGGGGGCGGTGGAGAGAGAGGGGGGCCGTGGGGAGAGAGAGCGGGGCCGTGGGGAGAGAGAGGGGGGCCGTGGGGAGAGAGACAGGGGCCGAGGGGAGAGAGAGGGGGGCCGGGGGCAGAGAGAGGGGGGCCGTGGGCAGAGAGAGGGGGGCCGGGGGCAGAGAGAGGGGGGCCGGGGGCAGAGAGAGGGGGGTCGGGGGGAGAGAGAGGGGGGCTGGGGGGAGAGAGAGGGGGGCCGGGGGGAGAGAGAGGGGGGCCGGGGGGAGAGATAAGGGGGCCGTGGGGAGAGAGAGGGGGGAGGTGGGGAGAGAGAGGGGAGCCAGGGGGGGAGAGAGAGGGGGGCCGGCGGGAGAGAGAGGGGGGCCGTGGGGAGAAAGAGGGGGGCCGGAGAGAGAGAGAGGCGGGCCGGGGGGAGAGAGAGGAGGGCCGGGGTCAGAGAGAGGGGGGCCGGGGGCAGAGAGAGGGGGGCCGGGGGCAGAGAGAGGGGGGCCGGGAAGAGAGAGAGGGGGGCCGGGGGGAGAGATAGGGGGGCCTGGGGGAGAGAGAGGGGGGCCGGGGGGAGAGAGAGGGCGGCCGGGGGGAGAGAGAGGGGGGCCGGCGGGAGCGAGAGGGGGGCCGGGGGGAGAGAGAGGGGGGCTGGGGGGAGAGAGAGAGGGGCCGGGGGGAGAGAGAGGGGGCCCGGCAGGAGAGAGAGGGGGGCCGGGGGGAGAGAGAGGGGGGCCGGGGGGAGAGAGAGGGGGGCCAGGGGCAGAGAGAGGGGGCTGGGGGCAGAGAGAGTGGGGTCGAGGGCAGAGAGAGAGGGGCCGGGGGGAGAGAGAGGGGGGCCGGGGGGAGAGAGAGGGGGGCCGGGGGGAGAGAGAGGGGGGCCGGTGGGAGAGAGAGGGGGGCCGGGGTGAGAGAGAGGGGGGCCGGGGGGAGAGATAGGGGGGCCGGGGGCAGAGAGAGGGGGGCCGGGGGCAGAGAGAGGGGGGCCAGGGGGAGAGAGAGGGGGGCCGGGGGTAGAGAGAGGGGGGCCGGCGGCAGAGAGAGGGGGGACGGGGGCAGATAGAGGGGGCCCGGGGGCAGAGAGAGGGGGGCCGGGGGGAGAGAGAGGGGGGCCTCGGGGAGAGAGAGGGGGCCGGGGGGAGAGAGAGGGGGGCCGGGGCGAGAGAGAGGGGGGCCGGTGGGAGAGAAAGGGGGGCCGGGGGGAGAGAGAGGGGGGCGGGGGCGAGAGAGAGGGGGGCCGGTGGGAGATAAAGGGGGGCCGGGGGGAGAGAAAGGGGGGCCGGGGGTGAGAAAGGGCGGCCGGGGAGAGAGAGAGGGTGGCCGGGGGGAGAGAGAGGTGGGCCGGGGAGAGAGAGAGGGGGGCCGGGGGGAGAGAGAGGGGGCCCGGGGCAGAGAGAGGGGGGCCGGGGGCAGAGAGAGGGGGGCCGGGGGCAGAGAGAGGGGGGCCGGGAAGAGAGAGAGGGGGGCCGGGGGGAGAGAGAGGGGGGCCGGGGGGAGAGAGAGGGGGGCCGGGGGGAGAGAGAGGGGGGCCGGGGGGAGAGAGAGGGGGGCCGGGGACAGAGAGAGGGGGGCCGGGGGGAGAGAGAGGAAGGCCGGGGGGAGAGAGAGGGGGGCCGGGGGGAGAGACAGGGGGGCCGGGGGGAGAGAGAGGGGGGCCGTGGGGAGAGAGAGAGGGGCCGTGGGGAGAGAGAGGGGAGCCGGGGGGAGAGAGAGGGGGGCCGGTGGGAGAGAGAGGGGGGCCGTGGGGAGAAAGAGGGGGCCGGGGAGAGAGGGAGGGGGGCCGGGGGGAGAGAGAGGGGGGCCGGGGGCAGAGAGAGGGGGGCCGGGGGCAGAGAGAGGGGGGCCGGGGGCAGAGAGAGGGAGGCCGGGGGGAGAGAGAGGGGGGCCGGGGGGAGAGAGCGGGGCGGGGGGAGAGAGAGGGGGGCCGGGGGGAGAGATAGGGGGGCCGGGAAGAGAGAGAGGGGGGCCGGGGGGAGAGAGAGGGGGGCCGGGGGGAGAGAGGGGGGCGGGGGGAGAGAGAGGGGGGCCGGGGGGAGAGATAGTGGGGGCCGGGGGCAGAGAGAGGGGGGCCGGGGTCAGAGAGAGGGGGGCCGGGGGCAGAGAGAGGGGGGCCAGGGGGTAGAGAGAGGGGGGCCGGCGGCAGAGAGAGGGGGGACGGGGGCAGATAGAGGGGGCCCGGGGGCAGAGAGAGGGGGGCCGGGGGGAGAGAGAGGGGGTCCGCGGGGAGAGAGAGGGGGCCGGGGTAGAGAGAGGGGGGCCGGGGCGAGAGAGAGGGGGGCCGGTGGGAGAGAAAGGGGGGCCGGGGGGAGAGAGAGGGGGGCCAGGGGCAGAGAGAGGGGGCTGGGGGCAGAGAGAGGGGGGTCGAGGGCAGAGAGAGAGGGGCCGGGGGGAGAGAGAGGGGGGCCGGGGGGAGAGAGAGGGGGGCCGGGGGGAGAGAGAGGGGGGCCGGTGGGAGAGAGAGGGGGGCCGGGGTGAGAGAGAGGGGGGCCAGGGGGAGAGATAGGGGGGCCGGGGGCAGAGAGAGGGGGGCCGGGGGCAGAGAGAGGTGGGCCAGGGGGAGAGAGAGGGGGGCCGGGGGTAGAGAGAGGGGGGCCGGCGGCAGAGAGAGGGGGGACGGGGGCAGATAGAGGGGGCCCGGGGGCAGAGAGAGGGGGGCCGGGGGGAGAGAGAGGGGGGCCTCGGGGAGAGAGAGGGGGCCGGGGGGAGAGAGAGGGGGGCCGGGGCGAGAGAGAGGGGGGCCGGTGGGAGAGAAAGGGGGGCCGGGGGGAGAGAGAGGGGGGCGGGGGCGAGAGAGAGGGGGGCCGGTGGGAGATAAAGGGGGGCCGGGGGGAGAGAAAGGGGGGCCGGGGGTGAGAAAGGGCGGCCGGGGGGAGAGAGAGGGGGGCCGGGGGGAGAGAGAGGTGGGCCGGGGAGAGAGAGAGGGGGGCCGGGGGGAGAGAGAGGGGGCCCGGTGCAGAGAGAGGGGGGCCGGGGGCAGAGAGAGGGGGGCCGGGGGCAGAGAGAGGGGGGCCGGGAAGAGAGAGAGGGGGGCCGGGGGGAGAGAGAGGGGGGCCGGGGGGAGAGAGAGGGGGGCCGGGGTGGAGAGAGAGGGGGGCCAGCGGGAGAGAGAGGGGGGCCGGCGGGAGAGAGAGGGGGGCCAGGGAGAGAGAGAGGGGGGCCGGGGGGAGAGAGAGGGGGGCCGGGGACAGAGAGAGGGGGGCCGGGGGCAGAGAGAGGAGGGCCGGGGGCAGAGAGAGGGGGGCCGGGGGGAGAGAGAGGGGGGCCGGGGGGAGAGAGAGGGGGGCCGGGGGGAGAGACAGGGGGGCCGGGGGGAGAGAGAGGGGGGCCGTGGGGAGAGAGAGAGGGGCCGTGGGGAGAGAGAGGGGAGCCGGGGGGAGAGAGAGGGGGGCCGGTGGGAGAGAGAGGGGGGCCGTGGGGAGAAAGAGGGGGCCGGGGAGAGAGGGAGGGGGGCCGGGGGGAGAGAGAGGGGGGCCGGGGGCAGAGAGAGGGGGGCCGGGGGCAGAGAGAGGGGGGCCGGGGGCAGAGAGAGGGGGGCCGGGGGGAGAGAGAGGGGGGCCGGGGGGAGAGAGCGGGGCGGGGGGAGAGAGAGGGGGGCCGGGGGGAGAGATAGGGGGGCCGGGAAGAGAGAGAGGGGGGCCGGGGGGAGAGAGAGGGGGGCCGGGGGGAGAGAGGGGGGCGGGGGGAGAGAGAGGGGGGCCGGGGGGAGAGATAGGGGGGCCGGGGGCAGAGAGAGGGGGGCCGGGGTCAGAGAGAGGGGGGCCGGGGGCAGAGAGAGGGGGGCCAGGGGGTAGAGAGAGGGGGGCCGGCGGCAGAGAGAGGGGGGACGGGGGCAGATAGAGGGGGCCCGGGGGCAGAGAGAGGGGGGCCGGGGGGAGAGAGAGGGGGTCCGCGGGGAGAGAGAGGGGGCCGGGGTAGAGAGAGGGGGGCCGGGGCGAGAGAGAGGGGGGCCGGTGGGAGAGAAAGGGGGGCCGGGGGGAGAGAGAGGGGTGCGGGGGCGAGAGAGAGGGGGGCCGGTGGGAGATAAAGGGGGGCCGGGGGGAGAGAGAGGGGGGCCGGGGGGAGAGAAAGGGCGGCCGGGGGGAGAGAGAGGGGGGCCGGGGGGAGAGAGAGGGGGGCCAGGGAGAGAGAGAGGGGGTCCGGGGGGAGAGAGAGGGGGGCCCGGGGCAGAGAGAGGGGGGCCGGGGGCAGAGAGAGGGGGGCCGGGGGCAGAGAGAGGGGGGCCGGGAAGAGAGAGAGGGGGGCCAGGGGGAGAGAGAGGGGGGCCGGGGGGAGAGAGAGGGGGGCCGGGGTGGAGAGAGAGGGGGGCCAGCGGGAGAGAGAGGGGGGCCGGCAGGAGAGAGAGGGGGGCCAGGGGGAGAGAGAGGGGGGCCGGGGGGAGAGAGAGGGGGGCCGGGGGGAGAGAGAGGGGGGCCCGGGGGCAGAGAGAGGGGGGCCGGGGGCAGAGAGAGGGGGGCCGGGGGCAGAGAGAGGGGGGCCGGGTGAAGAGAGAGGGGCGCCGGGGGCAGAGAGAGGGGGGAAGGGGGCAGAGAGAGGGGGGCCGGGGGCAGAGAGAGGGGGGCCGCTGGCAGAGAGAGGGGGGCCGGGGGCAGAGAGAGGGGGGCCGGGGGGAGAGAGAGGGGGGCAGGGGGAGAGAGAGGGGGGCCGGGGGGAGAGACAGGGGGGGCGGGGGGAGAGAGAGGGGGGCCGTGGGGAGAGAGAGGGGGGCCGTGGGGAGAGAGAGGGGAGCCGGGGGGAGAGGGAGGGGGGCCGGCGGGAGAGAGAGGGGGGCCGTGGGGAGAAAGAGGGGGGCCGGGGACAGAGAGAGGGGGGCCAGGGGCAGAGAGAGGGGGGCCGAGGGCACAGAGAGGGGGGACGGGGGGAGAGAGAGGGGGGCCGTGGGGAGAGAGAGGGGAGCCGTGGGGAGAGAGAGGGGGGCCGTGGGGAGAGAGAGGGGGGCCGTGGGGAGGGAGAGGGGGGCCGTGGGGAGAGAGAGGGGGGCCGGGGGGAGAGAGAGGGGGGCGGGGACAGAGAGAGGGGGGCCGGGGGCAGAGAGAGGAGGGCCGGGGGCAGAGAGAGGGGGGCCGGGGGGAGAGAGAGGGGGGCCGGGGGGAGAGAGAGGGGGGCCGGGGGGAGAGACAGGGGGGCCGGGGAGAGAGAGGGGGGCCGTGGGGGAGAGAGAGGGGGGCCGTGGGGAGAGAGAGGGGAGCCGGGGGGAGAGAGAGGGGGGCCGGTGGGAGAGAGAGGGGGGCCGTGGGGAGAAAGAGGGGGCCGGGGAGAGAGGGAGGGGGGCCGGGGGGAGAAAGAGGGGGGCCGGGGGCAGAGAGAGGGGGGCCGGGGGCAGAGAGAGGGGGGCCGGGGGCAGAGAGAGGGGGGCCGGGAAGAGAGAGAGGGGGGCCGGGGGGAGAGAGAGGGGGGCCGGGGGGAGAGAGGGGGGCCGGGGGGAGAGAGAGGGGGGCCGGGGGGAGAGATAGGGGGACTGGGGGCAGAGAGAGGGGGGCCGGGGTCAGAGAGAGGGGGGCCAGGGGCAGAGAGAGGGGGGCCAGGGGGAGAGAGAGGGGGGCCGGGGGTAGAGAGAGGGGGGCCGGCGGCAGAGAGAGGGGGGATGGGGGCAGATAGAGGGGGCCCGGGGGCAGAGAGAGGGGGGCCGGGGGGAGATAGAGGGGGGCCGCGGGGAGAGAGAGGGGGCCGGGGGGAGAGAGAGGGGGGCCGGGGCGAGAGAGAGGGGGGCCGGTGGGAGAGAAAGGGGGGCCGGGGGGAGAGAGAAGGGGGCGGGGGCGAGAGAGAGGGGGGCCGGTGGGAAATAAAGGGGGGCCGGGGGGAGAGAGAGGGGGGCCGGGGGGAGAGAAAGGGCGGCCGGGGGGAGAGAGAGGGGGGCCGGGGGGAGAGAGAGGGGGGCTAGGGAGAGAGAGAGGGGGGCCGGGGGGAGAGAGAGGGGGGCCCGGGGCAGAGAGAGGGGGGCCGGGGGCAGAGAGAGGGGGGCCGGGGGCAGAGAGAGGGGGGCCGGGAAGAGAGAGAGGGGGGCCGGGGTGAGAGAGAGGGGGGCTGGGGGGAGAGAGAGGGGGGCCGGGATGGAGAGAGAGGGGGGCCGGCGGGAGAGAGAGGGGGGCCGGCGGGAGAGAGAGGGGGGCCAGGAGGAGAGAGAGGGGGGCCGGGGGCAGAGAGAGGGGGGCCGGGGGCAGAGAGAGGGGGGCCGGGGGGAGAGAGAGGGGGGCCGTGGGCAGAGAGAGGGGGGAAGGGGGCAGAGAGAGGGGGGCCGGGGGCAGAGAGAGGGGGGCCGGGGGCAGAGAGAGGGGGGCCGGTGGCAGAGAGAGGGGGGCCGGGGGGAGAGAGAGGGGGGCCGGGGGAGAGAGAGGGGGGCTGGGGGGAGAGACAGGGGGGCCGGGGGGAGAGAGAGGGGGGCCGTGGGGAGAGAGAGGGGGGCCCTGGGGAGAGAGAGGGGAGCCGGGGGGAGAGAGAGGGGGGCCGGGGGGAGAGAGAGGGGGGCGGGGACAGAGAGAGGGGGGCCGGGGGCAGAGAGAGGAGGGCCGGGGGCAGAGAGAGGGGGGCCGGGGGGAGAGAGAGGGGGGCCGGGGGGAGAGAGAGGGGGGCCGGGGGGAGAGACAGGGGGGCCGGGGAGAGAGAGGGGGGCCGTGGGGGAGAGAGAGGGGGGCCGTGGGGAGAGAGAGGGGAGCCGGGGGGAGAGAGAGGGGGGCCGGTGGGAGAGAGAGGGGGGCCGTGGGGAGAAAGAGGGGGCCGGGGAGAGAGGGAGGGGGGCCGGGGGGAGAGAGAGGGGGGCCGGGGGCAGAGAGAGGGGGGCCGGGGGCAGAGAGAGGGGGGCCGGGGGCAGAGAGAGGGGGGCCGGGAAGAGAGAGAGGGGGGCCGGGGGGAGAGAGAGGGGGGCCGGGGGGAGAGAGGGGGGCCGGGGGGAGAGAGAGGGGGGCCGGGGGGAGAGATAGGGGGACCGGGGGCAGAGAGAGGGGGGCCGGGGTCAGAGAGAGGGGGGCCAGGGGCAGAGAGAGGGGGGCCAGGGGGAGAGAGAGGGGGGACGGGGGTAGAGAGAGGGGGGCCGGCGGCAGAGAGAGGGGGGATGGGGGCAGATAGAGGGGGCCCGGGGGCAGAGAGAGGGGGGCCGGGGGGAGAGAGAGGGGGGCCGCGGGGAGAGAGAGGGGGCCGGGGGGAGAGAGAGGGGGGCCGGGGCGAGAGAGAGGGGGGCCGGTGGGAGAGAAAGGGGGGCCGGGGGGAGAGAGAAGGGGGCGGGGGCGAGAGAGAGGGGGGCCGGTGGGAGATAAAGGGGGGCCGGGGGGAGAGAGAGGGGGGCCGGGGGGAGAGAAAGGGCGGCCGGGGGGAGAGAGAGGGGGGCCGGGGGGAGAGAGAGGGGGGCTAGGGAGAGAGAGAGGGGGGCCGGGGGGAGAGAGAGGGGGGCCCGGGGCAGAGAGAGGGGGGCCGGGGGCAGAGAGAGGGGGGCCGGGGGCAGAGAGAGGGGGGCCGGGAAGAGAGAGAGGGGGGCCGGGGTGAGAGAGAGGGGGGCTGGGGGGAGAGAGAGGGGGGCCGGGATGGAGAGAGAGGGGGGCCGGCGGGAGAGAGAGGGGGGCCGGCGGGAGAGAGAGGGGGGCCAGGAGGAGAGAGAGGGGGGCCGGGGGGAGAGAGAGGGGGGCCGGGGGGAGAGAGAGGGGGGCCCGGGGGCAGAGAGAGGGGGGCCGGGGGCAGAGAGAGGGGGGCCGGGGGCAGAGAGAGGGGGGCCGGGGGGAGAGAGAGGGGGGCCGTGGGCAGAGAGAGGGGGGAAGGGGGCAGAGAGAGGGGGGCCGGGGGCAGAGAGAGGGGGGCCGGGGGCAGAGAGAGGGGGGCCGGTGGCAGAGAGAGGGGGGCCGGGGGGAGAGAGAGGGGGGCCGGGGGAGAGAGAGGGGGGCTGGGGGGAGAGACAGGGGGGCCGGGGGGAGAGAGAGGGGGGCCGTGGGGAGAGAGAGGGGGGCCCTGGAGAGAGAGAGGGGAGCCGGGGGGAGAGAGAGGGGGGCCGGTGGGAGAGAGAGGGGGGCCGTGGGGAGAAAGAGGGGGGCCGGGGACAGAGAGAGGGGGGCCAGGGGCAGAGAGAGGGGGGCCGAGGGCACAGAGAGGGGGGACGGGGGGAGAGAGAGGGGGGCCGGGGGGAGAGAGAGGGGGGCAGGGGGCAGAGAGAGGAGGGCCGGGGGCAGAGAGAGGGGGGCCGTGGGGGAGAGAGAGGGGGGCCGGGGGGCGAGAGAGGGGGGCCGGGGGGAGAGACAGGGGGGCCGGGGGGAGAGAGAGGGGGGCCGTGGGGAGAGAGAGGGGGGCCGTGGGGAGAGCGAGGGGAGCCGGGGGGAGAGAGAGGGGGGCCGGTGGGAGAGAGAGGGGGGCCGTGGGGAGAAAGAGGGGGCCGGGGAGAGAGGGAGGGGGGCCGGGGGGAGAGAGAGGGGGGCCGGGGGCAGAGAGAGGGGGGCCGGGGGCAGAGAGAGGGGGGCCGGGGGCAGAGAGAGGGGCGCCGGGAAGAGAGAGAGGGGGGTCGGGGGGAGAGAGAGGGTGGCCGGGGGGAGAGAGAGGGGGGCCGGGGGGAGAGAGAGGGGGGCCGGGGGGAGAGAGAGGGGGTCCGGTGGGAGAGAGAGGGGGGCCGGCGGCAGAGAGAGGGGGGCCAGGGGGAGAGAGAGGGGGGCCGGGGGGAGAGAGAGGGGGGCCGGGGGGAGAGAGAGGGGGGCCCGGGGGCAGAGAAAGGGGGGCCAGGGGGAGAGAGAGGGGGGCCGGGGGCAGAGAGAGGGGGGCCGCGGGCAGAGAGAAGGGGGCCGGGGGGAGAGAGAGGGGGGCTGCGGGGAGAGAGAGGGGGCCGGGGGGAGAGAGAGAGGGGCCGGGGAGAGAGAGAAGGGGGCCGTGGAGAGAGAGACGGGGGCGGTGGGGAGAGAGAGGTGGGCCGTGGGGAGAGAGAGGGGCGGGGCCGTGGAGAGAGGGGGGGCCGTAGGGAGAGAGGGGGGGCCGTGGGGAGAGAGAGGGGGGCCGGGGGAGAGAGAGGGGGGCAGGGGGCAGAGAGAGGGGGGCCGGGGGCAGAGAGAGGGGGGCCGAGGGCAGAGAGAGGGTGGCCGGGGGCAGAGAGAGGGGTGCCGGGGGCAGAGAGAAGGGGGCCGGGGGGAGAGAGAGGGGGGCCGGGGGTAGAGAGAGGGGGGCCGTGGGGAGAGAGAGGGGGGCTGCGGGGAGAGAGAGGGGGCAGGGGGGAGAGAGAGGGGGGCCGGGGAGAGAGAGGGGGGCCGGGGAGAGAGAGAGGCGGGCAGGTGGGAGAGAGAGGGGGGCCGTGGGGAGAGAGAGGGGGGCCGGGGGGAAAGAGAGGGGGGCCGGGGACAGAGAGAGGGGGGCCAGGGGCAGAGAGAGGGGGGCCGAGGGCACAGAGAGGGGGGCCGGGGGGAGAGAGAGGGGGGCCGTGGGGAGAGAGAGGGGGGCCGTGGGGAGAGAGAGGGGGGCTGTGGGGAGAGAGAGGGGGGCCGGGGACAGAGAGAGGGGGGCCGGGGGGAGAGAGAGGGGGGCCGGGGGCAGAGAGAGGGGGGCCGGGGGGAGAGAGAGGGGGGCCGGGGGGAGAGAGAGGGGGGCCGGGGGGAGAGAGAGGGGGGCCGGGGGGAGAGACAGGGGGCCGGGGGGAGAGAGAGGGGGGCCGTGGGGAGAGAGAGGGGGGCCGTGGGGAGAGAGAGGGGAGCCGGGGGGAGAGAGAGGGGGGCCGGTGGGAGAGAGAGGGGGGCCGTGGGGAGAAAGAGGGGGCCGGGGAGAGAGGGAGGGGGGCCGGGGGGAGAGAGAGGGGGGCTGGGGGCAGAGAGAGGGGGGCCGGGGGCAGAGAGAGGGGGGCCAGGGGCAGAGAGAGGGGGGCCGGGAAGAGAGAGAGGGGGCTGGGGGGAGAGAGAGGGGGGCCGGGGGGAGAGAGAGGGGGGCCGGGGGGAGAGAGAGGGGGGCCGGGGGGAGAGAGAGGGGGGCCGGTGGGAGAGAGAGGGGGGCCGGCGGCAGAGAGAGGGGGGCCAGGGGGAGAGAGAGGGGGGCCGGGGGGAGAGAGAGGGGGGCCGGGGGGAGAGAGAGGGTGGCCCGGGGGCAGAGAGAGGGGGGCCGGGGGCAGAGAGAGGGGGGCCGGGGGCAGAGAGAGGGGGGCCGGGGGGAGAGAGAGGGGGGCTGCGGGGAGAGAGAGGGGGCCGGGGGGAGAGAGAGATGGGCCGGGGAGAGAGAGAAGGGGGCCGTGGAGAGAGAGACGGGGGCGGTGGGGAGAGAGAGGGGGGCCGTGGGGAGAGAGAGGGGGGCCGTGGGGAGAGAGAGGGGGGCCGTGGGGAGAGAGGGGGGGGCCGTGGGGAGAGAGTGGGGGGACGGGGGGAGAGAGAGGGGGGCCGGGGGCAGAGAGAGGGGGGCCGAGGGCAGAGAGAGGGGGGCCGGGGGCAGAGAGAGGGGTGCCGGGGGCAGAGAGAAGGGGGCCGGGGGGAGAGAGAGGGGGGCCGGGGGTAGAGAGAGGGGGGCCGGGGGGAGAGAGAGGGGGGCTGCGGGGAGAGAGAGGGGGCCGGGGGGAGAGAGAGGGGGGCCGGAGAGAGAGAGAGGGGGGCCGGGGAGAGAGAGAGGCTGGCCGGTGGGAGAGAGATGGGGGCCGTGGGGAGAGAGAGGGGGGCCGGGGGGAGAGAGAGGGGGGCTGGGAGGAGAGAGAGGGGGGCCGGGGACAGAGAGAGGGGGGCCAGGGGCAGAGAGAGGGGGGCCGAGGGCACAGAGAGGGGGGCCGGGGGGAGAGAGAGGGGGGCCGTGGTGAGAGAGAGGGGATCGTGGGGAGAGAGAGGGGGGCTGTGGGGAGAGAGAGGGGGGCCGTGGGGAGAGAGAGGGGGGCCGGGGGGAGAGAGAGGGGGGCCGGTGACAGAGAGAGGGGGGCCGGGGGCAGAGAGAGGGGGGCCGGGGGCAGAGAGAGGGGGGCCGGGGGGAGAGAGAGGGGGGCCGGGGGGAGAGAGAGGGGGGCCAAGGGGAGAGACAGGGGGGCCGGGGGGAGAGAGAGGGGGGCCGTGGGGAGAGAGAGGGGGGCCGTGGGGTGAGAGAGGGGAGCCGGGGGGAGAGAGAGGGGGCCGGCGGGAGAGAGAGGGGGGCCGTGGGGAGAAAGAGGGGGGCCGGGGAGAGAGAGGGGGGCCGGGGGGAGAGAGAGGGGGGCCGGGGGCAGAGAGACGGGGGCCGGGGGCCGAGAGAGGGGGGCCGGGGGCAGAGAGAGGGGGGCCGGGAAGATAGAGAGGGGGGCCGGGGGGAGAGAGAGGGGGGCCGGGGGGAGAGAGAGGGGGGCCGGGGGGAGAGAGAGGGGGGCCGGCGGGAGAGAGAGGGGGGCCAGGGGGAGAGAGAGGGGGGCCGGGGGGAGAGAGAGGGGGGCCGGGGAGAGAGAGAGGGGGGCCCGGGGGCAGAGAGAGGGGGGCCGGGGGGAGAGAGAGGGGGGCCGGGGGGCAGAGAGAGGGAGGCCGGGGGCAGAGAGAGGGGGGCCGGGGGCAGAGAGAGGGGGGCCGGGGGGAGAGAGAGGGGGGCTGCGGTGAGAGAGAGGGGGCCGGGCGGAGAGAGAGGGGGGCCGGGGAGAGAGAGATGCGGGCCAGTGGGAGAGAGAGGGGGGCCGTGGGGAGAGAGAAGGGGGCAGTGGAGAGAGAGAGAGGGGGGCGGTGGGGAAAGAGAGGGGGGCCGTGGGGAGAGAGAGGGGGGCCGTGGGGAGAGAGAGGGGGGCAGTGGGGAGAGAGAGAGGGGGGCTGTGGGGAGAGAGAGGGGGGCCGGGGGGAGAGAGAGGGGGGCCGGGGGCAGAGAGAGGGGGGCCGGGGGCAGAGAGAGGGGGGCCGAGGGCAGAGAGAGGGGGGCCGGGGGCAGAGAGAGGGGGGCCGGGGGCAGAGAGAAGGGGGCCTGGGGGAGAGAGAGGGGGGCCGGGGGGAGAGAGAGGGGGGCCGGGGGGAGAGAGAGGGGGGCCGTGCGGAGAGAGAGGGGGGCCGTGGGGAGAGAGAGGGGGGCCGTGGGCAGAGAGAGGGGGGCCGGGGGCAGAGAGAGGGGGGCCGAGGGGAGAGAGAAGGGGGCCGGGGGGAGAGAGAGGATGGCCGGGGACAGAGAGAGGGGGGCCAGGGGCAGAGAGAGGGGGACCGGGGGCAGAGAGAGGGGGGCCGGGGGGAGAGAGAGGGGGGCCGGGGGGAGAGAGAGAGGCGCCGGGGGGAGAGACAGGGGGGCCGGGGGGAGAGAGAGGGGGGCCGTGGGGAGAGAGAGGGGGGCCGTGGGGAGAGAGAGGGGAGCCGGGGGGAGAGAGAGGGGGGCCGGCGGGAGAGAGAGGGGGGCCGTGGGGAGAAAGAGGGGGGCCGGGGAGAGAGAGAGGGGGGCCGGGGGGAGAGAGAGGGGGGCCGGGGGCAGAGAGAGGGGGGCCGGGGGCCGAGAGAGGGGGGCCGGGGGCAGAGAGAGGGGGGCCGGGGGGAGAGAGAGGGGGGCCGGCGGGAGAGAGAGGGGGGCTGGCGGGAGAGAGAGGGGGGCCAGGGGGAGAGAGAGGGGGGCCGGGGGGAGAGAGAGGGGGGACGGGGGGAGAGAGAGGGGGGCCCGGGTGCAGAGAGAGGGGGGCCGGGGCGAGAGAGAGGGGGGCCGGCGGGAGAGAGAGGGGGGCCGTGGGGAGAAAGAGGGGGGCCGGGGAGAGAGAGGGGGGCCGGGGGGAGAGAGAGGGGGGCCGGGGGCAGAGAGACGGGGGCCGGGGGCCGAGAGAGGGGGGCCGGGGGCAGAGAGAGGGGGGCCGGGAAGATAGAGAGGGGGGCCGGGGGGAGAAAGAGGGGGGCCGGGGGGAGAGAGAGGGGGGCCGGGGGGAGAGAGAGGGGGGCCGGCGGGAGAGAGAGGGGGGCCAGGGGGAGAGAGAGGGGGGCCGGGGGGAGAGAGAGGGGGGCCGGGGAGAGAGAGAGGGGGGCCCGGGGGCAGAGAGAGGGGGGCCGGGGGGAGAGAGAGGGGGGCCGGGGGGCAGAGAGAGGGAGGCCGGGGGCAGAGAGAGGGGGGCCGGGGGCAGAGAGAGGGGGGCCGGGGGGAGAGAGAGGGGGGCTGCGGTGAGAGAGAGGGGGCCGGGCGGAGAGAGAGGGGGGCCGGGGAGAGAGAGATGCGGGCCAGTGGGAGAGAGAGGGGGGCCGTGGGGAGAGAGAAGGGGGCAGTGGAGAGAGAGAGAGGGGGGCGGTGGGGAAAGAGAGGGGGGCCGTGGGGAGAGAGAGGGGGGCCGTGGGGAGAGAGAGGGGGGCAGTGGGGAGAGAGAGAGGGGGGCCGTGGGGAGAGAGAGGGGGGCCGGGGGGAGAGAGAGGGGGGCCGGGGGCAGAGAGAGGGGGGCCGGGGGCAGAGAGAGGGGGGCCGAGGGCAGAGAGAGGGGGGCCGGGGGCAGAGAGAGGGGGGCCGGGGGCAGAGAGAAGGGGGCCTGGGGGAGAGAGAGGGGGGCCGGGGGGAGAGAGAGGGGGGCCGGGGGGAGAGAGAGGGGGGTCGGGGAGAGAGAGAGGGGGGCCGTGGGGAGAGAGAGGGGGGCCGTGGGGAGAGAGAGGGGGGCCGTGGGCAGAGAGAGGGGGGCCGGGGGCAGAGAGAGGGGGGCCGAGGGGAGAGAGAAGGGGGCCGGGGGGAGAGAGAGGGGGCCGGGGACAGAGAGAGGGGGGCCAGGGGCAGAGAGAGGGGGACCGGGGGCAGAGAGAGGGGGGCCGGGGGGAGAGAGAGGGGGGCCGGGGGGAGAGAGAGAGGCGCCGGGGGGAGAGACAGGGGGGCCGGGGGGAGAGAGAGGGGGGCCGTGGGGAGAGAGAGGGGGGCCGTGGGGAGAGAGAGGGGAGCCGGGGGGAGAGAGAGGGAGGCCGGCGGGAGAGAGAGGGGGGCCGTGGGGAGAAAGAGGGGGGCCGGGGAGAGAGAGAGGGGGGCCGGGGGGAGAGAGAGGGGGGCCGGGGGCAGAGAGAGGGGGGGCGGGGGCCGAGAGAGGGGGGCCGGGGGCAGAGAGAGGGGGGCCGGGGGGAGAGAGAGGGGGGCCGGCGGGAGAGAGAGGGGGGCTGGCGGGAGAGAGAGGGGGGCCAGGGGGAGAGAGAGGGGCGCCGGGGGGAGAGAGAGGGGGGACGGGGGGAGAGAGAGGGGGGCCCGGGTGCAGAGAGAGGGGGGCCGGGGCGAGAGAGAGGGGGGCCGGGGGGCAGAGAGAGGGGGGCCGGGGGCAGAGAGAGGGGGGCCGGGGGCAGAGAGAGGGGGGCCGGGGGGAGAGAGAGGGGGGCTGCAGTGAGAGAGAGGGGGCCGGTGGGAAAGAGAGGGGGGCCGGGGAGAGAGAGAGGCGGGCCAGTGGAAGAGAGAGGGGGGCCGTGTGGAGAGAGAAGGGGGCCGTGGAGAGAGAGAGGGGGGCGGTGGGGAGATAGAGGCGGGCCGTGGGGAGAGAGAGGGGGGTCGTGGGGAGAGAGAGGGGGGCCGTGGGGAGAGAGAGGGGGGCCGGGGGAAGAGAGAGGGGGGCCGGGGGCAGAGAGAGGGGGGCAGGGGGCAGAGAGAGGGGGGCCGAGGGCAGAGAGAGGGGGGCTGGGGGAGAGAGAGGGGGGCCGGGGGGAGAGAGAGGGGGGCCGGGGAGAGAGAGAGGGGGGCCATGGGGAGAGAGAGGGGGGCCGTGGGGAGAGAGAGGGGAGCCGGCGGAGAGAGAGGGGGGCCGGCGGGAGAGAGAGGGGGGCCGTGGGGAGAAAGAGGGGGGCCGGGGGGAGAGGGAGGGGGGCCAGCGGGAAAGAGAGGGGGGCCGTGGGGAGAGAGAGTGGGGCCGTGGGCAGAGAGAGGGGGGCCGGGGGCAGAGAGAGGGGGGCCAAGGGCAGAGAGAGGGGGGCCGGGGGCAGAGAGAGGGGGGCCGGGGGCAGAGAGAAGGGGGCCGGGAGGAGAGAGAGGGGGGCCGGGGGGAGAGAGAGGGGGGCCGGGGGAGAGAGAGGGGGGCCAGGGAGAGAGAGAGGGGGGCCGTGGCGAGAGAGAGAGGGGCCGTGGGGAGAGAGAGGGGAGCCTGGGGGAGAGAGAGGGGGGCCGGCGGGAGAGAGAGGGGGGCCGTTGGGAGAAAGAGGGGGGCCGGGGGGAGAGAGAGGGGGGCCAGGGGGAAAGAGAGGGGGGCCGTGGGGAGAGAGAGGGGGGCCGTGGGTAGAGAGAGGGGGGCCGTGGGCAGAGAGAAAGGGGCCGTGTGGAGAAAGAGGGGGGCGTGTGAAGAGAGAGGGGGGCCGGGGGAGAGAGAGGGGGGCTGGGGGCAGAGAGAGGGGGCCGGGGGGATAGAGAGCGGGGCCGGGGGCAGAGAGAGGGGGGCCGGGGGGAGAGAGAGGGGGGGCCGGGGGGAGAGAGAGGGGGGCCTGGAAGAGAGAGAGGGGGTCCGGGGGGAGAGAGAGGGGGGCCGGGGGGAGAGAGAGGGGGCCGGGGGGAGAGAGAGGGGGCCCGGCAGGAGAGAAAGGGCTGCCCGCGGGAGAGAGAGGGGGGCCGGGGGGAGAGAGAGAGGGGCCGGCGGGAGAGAGAGGGGGGCCGGGGGGAGAGAGAGGGGGGGCTGGCGGGAGAGAGAGGGGGGCCAGGGGGAGAGAGAGGGGGGGCCGGGGGGAGAGAGAGGGGGGCCGGGGGCAGATAGAGGGGGGCCGGGGGCAGAGGGAGGGGGGCCGGGGGCAGAGAGAGGGGGCCGTGGGAGAGAGAGGGGGGCCGGGGGAGAGAGAGGGTGGCCGTGGGGAGAGAGAGGGGGGCCGTGGGGAGAGAGAGGGGGGCCGGGGGGAGAGAGAGGGGGCCAGGGGGAAAGAGAGGGGGGCCGTGGGGCGAGAGAGGGGGGGCCGTGGGTAGAGAGAGGGGGGCCGTGGGGAGAGAGAGGGGGGGCCGGGGGGGAGAGAGAGGGTGGCCGTTGGGAGAGAGAGGGGGGCCGTGGGGAGAAAGAGGGGGGCCGGGGGGAGAGAGAGGGGGGCCAGGGGGAAAGAGAGGGGGCCGTGGGGAGAGAGAGGGGGCCGTGGGTAGAGAGAGGGGGGCCGTGGGGAGAGAGAGGGGGGCCGTGGGGAGAGAGAAGGAAGCAGTGTGGAGAGAGAGGGGGCTGTGTGAAGAGAGAGGGGGGCCGGGGGGAGAGAGAGGGGGGCCGGGGGCAGAGAGAGGGGGGCCGGGGGGAGAGAGAGGGGGGCCGGGGGGAGAGAGAGGGGGGCCTGGAAGAGAGAGAGGGGGGCCGCGGGGAGAGAGATGGGGGCCGGGGGGAGAGAGAGGGGGCCGGGGGGAGAGAGAGGGGGTCCGGCAGGAGAGAGAGGGCTGCCGGCGGGAGAGAGAGGGGGCCGGGGGGAGAGAGAGAGGGGCCGGCGGGAGAGAGAGGGGGGCCGGGGGGAGAGAGAGGGGGCTGGCGGGAGAGAGAGGGGGGCCAGGGGGAGAGAGAGGGGGGCCGGGGGGGAGAGAGAGGGGGGCCGGGGGCAGAGAGAGGGGGGCCGGGGTCAGAGGGAGGGGGGCCGGGGGCAGAGAGAGGGGTGCCGTTGAGAGAGAGAGGGGGGCCGGGGGGAGAGAGAGGGTGGCCGTGGGGAGAGAGAGGGGGGCCGTGGGGAGAGAGAGGGGGGCTGTGGGGAGAGAAAGCGGAGCCGGGGGCAGAGAGAGGGGGGCCGGGGGCAGATAGAGGGGGGCCGTGGGGAGAGAGAGGGGGGCCGGGGGAGAGAGAGGGTGGCCGTTGGGAGAGAGAGGGGGCCGTGGGGAGAAAGAGGGGGGCCGGGGGAGAGGAGGGGGGCCAGGGGAAAGAGAGGGGGGCGTGGGGAGAGAGGGGGGCCGTGGGTAGAGAGAGGGGGCCGTGGGGAGAGAGAGGGGGGCCCGTGGGGAGAGAGGAAGGAGGCAGTGTGGAGAGAGAGGGGGCTGTGTGAAGAGAGAGGGGGGCCGGGGGGAGAGAGAGGGGGGCCGGGGGCAGAGAGAAGGGGGGCCGGGGGGGAGAGAGAGGGGGCCGGGGGAGAGAGAGGGGGGCCTGGAAGAGAGAGAGGGGGGCCGCGGGGAGAGAGAGGGGGGCCGGGGGGAGAGAGAGGGGGCCGGGGGGAGAGAGGGGGTCCGGCAGGAGAGAGAGGGCTGCCGGCGGGAGAGAGAGGGGGGCCGGGGGGAGAGAGAGAGGGGCTGGCGGGAGAGAGAGGGGGGCCGGGGGGAGAGAGAGGGGGGCTGGCGGGAGAGAGAGGGGGGCCAGGGGAGAGAGAGGGGGCCGGGGGGAGAGAGAGGGGGGCCGGGGGGCAGAGAGAGGGGGGCCGGGGTCAGAGGGAGGGGGGCCGGGGGCAGAGAGAGGGGTGCCGTTGAGAGAGAGAGGGGGGCCGGGGGGAGAGAGAGGGTGGCCGTGGGGAGAGAGAGGGGGGCCGTGGGGAGAGAGAGGGGGGCTGTGGGGAGAGAGAGCGGAGCCGGGGGCAGAGAGAGGGGGCCGGGGGCAGATAGAGGGGGGCCGTGGGGAGAGAGAGGGGGGCAGGGGGGAGAGAGAGGGGGCGGGGAGAGAGAGGGGGCCAAGGGGAAAGAGAGGGGGGCCGTGGGGAGAGAGAGGGGGGCCCGTGGGCAGAGAGAGGGGGGCCGGGGCAGAGAGAGGGGGGCCGAGGGCAGAGAGAGGGGGGCAGGGGGCAGAGAGAGGGGGGCCGGGGGCAGAGAGAAGGGGGCCGGGAGAGAGAGAGGGGGGGCTGGCGGGAGAGAGAGGGGGCCAGGGGGAGAGAGAGGGGGGCCGGGGGAGAGAGAGGGGGCCGGGGCAGAGAGAGGGGGGCCGGGGGCAGAGGGAGGGGGCCGGGGGCAGAGAGAGGGGGGCCGTTGGGAGAGAGAGGGGGGCCGGGGGAGAGAGAGGGTGGCCGTGGGGAGAGAGAGGGGGCCGTGGGGAGAGAGAGGGGGGCTGTGGGGAGAGAGAGGGGAGCCGGGGGCAGAGAGAGGGGGGCCGGGGGCAGAGAGAGGGGGGCCGTGGGGAGAGAGAGGGGGGCAGGGGGGAGAGAGAGGGGGGCGGGGAGAGAGAGAAGGCCAGGGGGAGAGAGAGGGGGGCCGTGGGCAGAGAGAGGGGGGCCGGGGGCAGAGAGAGGGGGCCGAGGCAGAGAGAGGGGGGCCGGGGGCAGAGAGAGGGGGGCCGGGGGCAGAGAGAAGGGGGCCGGGAGGAGAGAGAGGGGGCCGGAGGGAGAGAGAGGGGCCGGTGGGAGAGAGCGGGGCCGGGGAGAGAGAGAGGAGGGCCGTGGGGAGAGAGAGAGGGGCCGTGGGGAGAGAGAGGGGAGCCGGGGGGAGAGAGAGGGGGGGCCGGCGGGAGAGAGAGGGGGGGCCGTGGGGAGAAAGAGGGGGGCCGGGGGGGAGAGAGAGCGGGGCCGGGGAGAGAGAGAGGGGGGCCGTGGGAGAGAGAGAGGGGCCGTGGGGAGAGAGAGGGGAGCCGGTGGGAGAGAGAGGGGGCCGGCGGAGAGAGTGGGGGGCCGTGGGGAGAAAGAGGGGGGCCGGGGGGAGAGAGAGGGGGGCCAGGGGGAAAGAGAGGGGGGCCGTGGGGAGAGAGGGGGGCCGTGGAGAGAGAGAGGGGGGCCAGGGGGAGAGAGAGGGGGGGCCGGGGGGGAGAGAGAGGGGGGCCGGGGGGCAGAGAGAGGGGGGCCGGGGGCAGAGGGAGGGGGGCCGGGGGCAGAGAGAGGGGTGCCATTGGGAGAGAGAGGGGGGCCGGGGGGAGAGAGAGGGTGGCCGTGGGGAGAGAGAGGGGGGCCGTGGGGAGAGAGAGGGGGGCTGTGGGGAGAGAGAGGGAAGCCGGGGGCAGAGAGAGGGGGGCCGGGGGCAGAGAGAGGGGGGCCGTGGGGAGAGAGAGGGGGGCAGGGGGGAGAGAGAGGGGGGCGGGGAGAGAGAGGGGGCCAGGGGGAAAGAGAGGGGGGCCGTGGGGAGAGAGAGGGGGGCCGTGGGCAGAGAGAGGGGGGCCGGGGGCAGAGAGAGGGTGGCCGAGGGCAGAGAGAGGGGGGCAGGGGGCAGAGAGAGGGGGGCCGGGGGCAGAGAGAAGGGGGCCAGGAGGAGAGAGAGGGGGGCTGGCGGGAGAGAGAGGGGGGCCAGGGGGAGAGAGAGGGGGGATGGGGGGAGAGAGAGGGGGGCCGGGGGCAGAAGAGGGGGGCCGGGGGCAGAGGGAGGGGGGCCGGGGGCAGAGAGAGGGGGGCCGTTGGGAGAGAGAGGGCGGCCGGGGGGAGAGAGAGGGTGGCCGTGGGGAGAGAGAGGGGGGCCGTGGGGAGAGAGAGGGGGGCTGTGGGGAGAGAGAGGGGAGCCGGGGGCAGAGAGAGGGGGGCCGGGGGCAGAGAGAGGGGGGCCGTGGGGAGAGAGAGGGGGGCAGGGGGGAGAGAGAGGGGGGCAGGGAGAGAGAGGGGGCCAGGGGGAGAGAGAGGGGGGCCGTGGGCAGAGAGAGGGGGGCCGGGGGCAGAGAGAGGGGGGCCGAGGGCAGAGAGAGGGGGGCCGGGGGCAGAGAGAGTGGGGCCGGGGGGAGAGAGAGGGGGTCCGGGGGGAGAGAGCGGGGCCGGGGAGAGAGAGAGGGGGGCCGTGGGGAGAGAGAGAGGGGCCGTGGGGAGAGAGAGGGGAGCCGGGGGGAGAGAGAGGGGGGCCGGCGGGAGAGAGAGGGGGGCCGTGGGGAGAAAGAGGGGGGCCGGGGGAGAGAGAGCGGGGCCGGGGAGAGAGAGAGGGGGGCCGTGGGGAGAGAGAGAGGGGCCGTGGGGAGAGACAGGGGAGCCGGTGGGAGAGAGAGGGGGGCCGGCGGGAGAGAGTGGGGGGCCGTGGGGAGAAAGAGGGGGGCCGGGGGGAGATAGAGGGGGGCCAGGGGGAAAGAGAGGGGGGCCGTGGGGAGAGAGGGGGGCCGTGGGTAGAGAGAGGGGGGCCGTGGAGAGAGAGAGGGGGGCCGTGCGGAGAGAGAAAGGGGCCGTGTGGAGAGAGAGGGGGGCCGTGTGAAGAGAGAGGGGGGCCGGGGGGAGAGAGAGGGGGGCCGGGGGCAGAGAGAGGGGGGCCGGGGGGATAGAGAGGGGGGCCGGGGGCAGAGAGAGGGGAGCCGGGGGGAGAGAGAGGGGGGCCGGGGGGAGAGAGAGGGGGGCCTGGAAGAGAGAGAGGGCGGCCGGGGGGAGAGAGAGGGGGGCCGGGGGGAGAAAGAGGGGGCCGGGGGGAGAGAGAGGGGGGCCGGCAGGAGAGAGAGGGCTGCCGGCGGGAGAGAGAGGGGGGCCGGGGGGAGAGAGAGAGGGGCCGGCGGGAGAGAGAGGGGGGCCGGGAGGAGAGAGAGGGGGGCTGGCAGGAGAGAGAGGGGGGCCAGGGGGAGAGAGAGGGGGGCCGGGGGAGAGAGAGGGGGGCCGTGGGCAGAGAGAGGGGGGCCGGGGGCAGAGGGAGGGGGGCCGGGGGCAGAGAGAGGGGGGCCGTTGGGAGAGAGAGGGGGGCCGGGGGGAGAGAGAGGGTGGCCGTGGGGAGAGAGAGGGGGGCCGTGGGGAGAGAGAGGGGGGCAGGGGGGAGAGAGAGGGGGGCGGGGAGAGAGAGGGGGGCCATGGGAAGAGAGAGGGGGGCCGTGGGGAGAGAGAGGGGGGCCGTATAGAGAGAGAGGGTGGCCGTGGAGAGAGAGAGGGGGGCCGGGGGTAGAGAGAGCGGGGCCGGGGGGAGAGAGAGGGGGGCAGGGGGGAAAGAGAGGGGGGCGGGGAGAGAGAGGGGGCCAGGGGGAGAGAGAGGGGGGCCGTGGGCAGAGAGAGGGGGGCCGGGGGCAGAGAGAGGGCGGCCGAGGGCAGAGAGAGGGGGGCCGGGGGCAGAGAGAGGGGGCCGGGGGCAGAGAGAAGGGGGCCGGAAGGAGAGAGAGGGGGGCCGGGGGGAGAGAGAGGGGGGCCGGGGGGAGAGAGCGGGGCCGGGGAGAGAGAGAGGGGGGCCTTGGGGAAAGAGAGAGGGGCCGTGGGGAGAGAGAGGGGAGCCGGGGGGAGAGAGAGGGGGGCCGGCGGGAGAGAGAGGGGGGCCGTGGGGAGAAAGAGGGGGGCCGGGGGGAGAGAGAGCGGGGCCGGGGAGAGAGAGAGGGGGGCCGTGGGGAGAGAGAGAGGGGCCGTGGGGAGAGAGAGGGGAGCCGGTGGGAGAGAGAGGGGGGCCGGCGGGAGAGAGTGGGGGGCCGTGGGGAGAGAGGGGGGCCGTGGGTAGAGAGAGGGGGGCCGTGGAGAGAGAGAGGGGGGCCGTGGGGAGAGAGAAAGGGGCCGTGTGGAGAGAGAGGGGGGCCGTGTGAAGAGAGAGGGGGGCCGGGGGGAGAGAGAGGGGGGCCGGGGGTAGAGAGAGGGGGGCCGGGGGGACAGATAGGGGGGCCGGGGGCAGAGAGAGGGGGGCCGGGGGGAGAGAGAGGGGGGCCGGGGGGAGAGAGAGGGGGGCCTGGAAGAGAGAGAGGGGTGCCGGGGGGAGAGAGAGGGGGGCCGGGGGGAGAGAGAGGGGGCCGGGGGGAGAGAGAGGGGGGCCGGCAGGAGAGAGAGGGCGGCCGGCGGGAGAGAGAGGGGGGCCGGGGGGAGAGAGAGAGGGGCCGGCGGGAGAGAGAGGGGGGCCGGGGGGAGAGAAAGGGGGGCTGGCGGGAGAGAGAGAGGGGCCAGGGGGAGAGAGAGGGGGGCCGGGGGGAGAGAGAGGGGGGCCGGGGGCAGAGAGAGGGGGGCCGGGGGCAGAGGGAGGGGGGCCGGGGGCAGAGAGAGGGGGGCCGTTGGGAGAGAGAGGGGGGCCGGGGGGAGAGAGAGGGTGGCCGTGGGGAGAGAGAGGGGGGCCGTGGGGAGAGAGAGGGGGGCTGTGGGGAGAGAGAGGGGAGCCGGAGGCAGAGAGAGGGGGGCCGGGGGCAGAGAGAGGGGGGCCGTGGGGAGAGAGAGGGGGGCAGGAGGGAGAGAGAGGGGGGCGGCGAGAGAGAGGGGTGCCATGGGAAGAGAGAGGGGGGCCGTGGGGAGAGAGAAAGGGGCCGTGTGGAGAGAGAGGGGGGCCGTATGGAGAGAGAGGGGGGCCGGGGGCAGAGAGAGGGGGGCCGTGGGGAGAGAGAGGGGGGCAGGGGGGAGAGAGAGGGGGGCGGGGAGAGAGAGGGGGGCCATGGGAAGAGAGAGGGGGGCCGTGGGGAGAGAGAAAGGGGCCGTGTGGAGAGAGAGGGGGGCCGTATGGAGAGAGAGGGTGGCCGTGGAGAGAGAGAGGGGGGCCGGGGGCAGAGAGAGCGGGGCCGGGGAGAGAGAAAGGGGGGCTGGGGGGAGAGAGAGGGGGCCGGGGAGAGAGACAGGGGTCCGGGGGCAGAGAGAGAGGGGCCGGGGGCAGAGAGAGGGGGGCCGGGGGTAGAGAGAGGGGGGCCGGGAAGAGAGAGAGGGGGGCCGGGGGGAGAGAGAGGGGGGCCGGGGGGAGAGAAAGGGGGGCCGGGGAGAGAGAGAGGGGGGCGGGGGGAGAGAGAGGAGGGCCGGTGGGAGAGAGAGGGGGTCCGGCAGGAGAGAGAGGGGGGCCAGGGGGAGAGAGAGGGGGGCCGGGGAGAGAGAGAGGGGGGCCGGGGGGAGAGAGAGGGGGCCCGGGGGCAGAGAGAGGGGGGCCGGGGCGAGAGAGAGAGGGGCCGGTGGGAGAGAGAGGGGGGCTGTGGGCAGAGAGAGGGGGGCCGTGGGGAGAGAGAGGGGAGCCGGGGGGAGAGAGAGGGGGGCCGGCGGGAGAGAGAGTGGGGCCGTGGGGAGAGAGAGGGGGGCCGTGGGGAGAGAGAAAGGGGCCGTGTGGAGAGAGAGGGGGGCCGTGTGAAGAGAGAGGGGGGCCGGGGGGAGAGAGAGGGGGGCCGGGGGCAGAGAGAGGGGGGCCGGGGGGATAGAGAGGGGGGCCGGGGGCAGAGAGAGAGGGGCCGGGGGGAGAGAGAGGGGGGCCGGGGGGAGAGAGAGGGGGGCCTGGAAGAGAAAGAGGGGGGCCGGGGGGAGAGAGAGGGGGGACGGGGGGAGAGAGAGGGGGCCGGCGGGAGAGAGAGAGGGGCCGGCGGGAGAGAGAGGGGGGCCGGGAGGAGAGAGAGGGGGGCTGGCGGGAGAGAGAGGGGGGCCAGGGGGAGAGAGAGGGGGCCGGGGGAGAGAGAGGGGGGCCGGGGGCAGAGAGAGGGGGGCCGGGGGGAGAGAGAGAGGGGCCGGCGGGAGAGAGAGGGGGGCCGGGGGGAGAGAGAGGGGGGCTGGCGGGAGAGAGAGGGGGGCAAGGGGAGAGAGAGGGGGGCCGGGGGGAGAGAGAGGGGGGCCAGGGGCAGAGAGAGGGGGGCCGTGGGAAGAGGGAGGGGGGCCGGGGGCAGAGAGAGGGGGGCCGTTGGGAGAGAGAGGGGGGCCGGGGGGAGAGAGAGGGTGGCCGTGGGGAGAGAGAGGGGGGCCGTGGGGAGAGAGTGGGGGGCTGTGGGGAGAGAGAGGGGAGCCGGGGGCAGAGAGAGGGGGGCCGGGGGCAGAGATAGGGGGGCCGTGGGGAGAGAGAGGGGGGCAGGGGGGAGAGAGAGGGGGGCGGGGAGAGAGAGGGGGGCCATGGGAAGAGAGAGGGGGGCCGTGGGGAGAGAGAGGGGGGCCGTGGGGAGAGAGAAAGGGGCCGTGTGGAGAGAGAGGGGGGCCGTATGGAGAGAGAGGGGGGCCGTGGAGAGAGAGAGGGGGGCCGGGGGCAGAGAGAGCGGGGCCGGGGGGAGAGAGAGGGGGGCTGGGGGGAGAGAGAGGGGGGCCGGGGAGAGAGACAGGGGGGCCGGGGGCAGAGAGAGGGGGGCCGGGGGCAGAGAGAGGGGGGCCGGGGGCAGAGAGAGGGGGGCCGGGAAGAGAGAGAGGGGGGCCGGGGGGAGAGAGAGGGGGGCCGGGGGGAGAGAAAGGGGGGCCGGGGAGAGAGAGAGGGTGGCGGGGGGAGAGAGAGTGGGGCCGGTGGGAGAGAGAGGGGGTCCGGCAGGAGAGAGAGGGGGGCCAGGGGGAGAGAGAGGGGGCCGGGGAGAGAGAGAGGGTGGCGGGGGGAGAGAGAGTGGGGCCGGTGGGAGAGAGAGGGGGTCCGGCAGGAGAGAGAGGGGGGCCAGGGGGAGAGAGAGGGGGCCGGGGAGAGAGAGAGGGGGGCCGGGGGGAGAGAGAGGGGGGCCCGGGCGAGAGAGAGGGGGGCCGGGGGGAGAGAGAGGGGGGCCGGGGGGAGAGAAAGGGGGGCCGGGGAGAGAGAGAGGGGGGCGGGGGGAGAGAGAGGGGGGCCGGTGGGAGAGAGAGGGGGTCCGGCAGGAGAGAGAGGGGGGCCGGTGGGAGAGAGAGGGGGGCCGTGGGGAGAGAGAGGGGGGCCGTGGGGAGAGAGAGGGGAGCCGGGGGGAGAGAGAGGGGGGCCGGCGGGAGAGAGAGGGGGGCCGTGGGGAGAAAGAGGGAGGCGGGGGAGAGAGCGAGGGGGGCCGGGGGGAGAGAGAGGGGGGCAGGGGGCAGAGAGAGGGGGCCGGGGGGAGAGACAGGGGGGCTGGGGGCAGAGAGAGGGGGGCCGGGGGCAGAGAGAGGTGGGCTGGGGGCAGAGAGAGGGGGGCCGGGGACAGAGAGAGGGGGGCCGGGGGGAGAGAGAGGGGGGCTGCGGGGAGAGAGAGGGGGCTGGGGGGAGAGAGAGGGGGGCCGGGGCGAGAGAGAGGGGGGCCGGTCGGAGAGAGAGGGGGGCCGTGGGGAGAGAGAAGGGGGCCGTGGAGAGAGAGAGGGGGGCCGTGGGGAGAGAGAGGGGGGCCGTGGGGAGAGAGAGGGGGGCCGTGTGAAGAGAGAGGGGGGCCGGGGGGAGAGAGAGGGGGGCCGGGGGCAGAGAGAGGGGGGCCGGGGGATAGAGAGGGGGGCCGGGGGCAGAGAGAGAGGGGCCGGGGGGAGAGAGAGGGGGGCCGGGGGGAGAGAGAGGGGGGCCTGGAAGAGAAAGAGGGGGGCCAGGGGGAGAGAGAGGGGGGACGGGGGGAGAGAGAGGGGGCCGGCGGGAGAGAGAGAGGGGCCGGCGGGAGAGAGAGGGGGGCCGGGAGGAGAGAGAGGGGGGCTGGCGGGAGAGAGAGGGGGGCCAGGGGGAGAGAGAGGGGGCCGGGGGAGAGAGAGGGGGGCCGGGGGCAGAGAGAGGGGGGCCGGGGGGAGAGAGAGAGGGGCCGGCGGGAGAGAGAGGGGGGCCGGGGGGAGAGAGAGGGGGGCTGGCGGGAGAGAGAGGGGGGCAAGGGGAGAGAGAGGGGGGCCGGGGGGAGAGAGAGGGGGGCCAGGGGCAGAGAGAGGGGGGCCGGGGGCAGAGGGAGGGGGGCCGGGGGCAGAGAGAGGGGGGCCGTTGGGAGAGAGAGGGGGGCCGGGGGGAGAGAGAGGGTGGCCGTGGGGAGAGAGAGGGGGGCCGTGGGGAGAGAGTGGGGGGCTGTGGGGAGAGAGAGGGGAGCCGGGGGCAGAGAGAGGGGGGCCAGGGGCAGAGATAGGGGGGCCGTGGGGAGAGAGAGGGGGGCAGGGGGGAGAGAGAGGGGGGCGGGGAGAGAGAGGGGGGCCATGGGAAGAGAGAGGGGGGCCGTGGGGAGAGAGAGGGGGGCCGTGGGGAGAGAGAAAGGGGCCGTGTGGAGAGAGAGGGGGGCCGTATGGAGAGAGAGGGGGGCCGTGGAGAGAGAGAGGGGGGCCGGGGGCAGAGAGAGCGGGGCCGGGGGGAGAGAGAGGGGGGCTGGGGGGAGAGAGAGGGGGGCCGGGGAGAGAGACAGGGGGGCCGGGGGCAGAGAGAGGGGGGCCGGGGGCAGAGAGAGGGGGGCCGGGGGCAGAGAGAGGGGGGCCGGGAAGAGAGAGAGGGGGGCCGGGGGGAGAGAGAGGGGGGCCGGGGGGAGAGAAAGGGGGGCCGGGGAGAGAGAGAGGGTGGCGGGGGGAGAGAGAGTGGGGCCGGTGGGAGAGAGAGGGGGTCCGGCAGGAGAGAGAGGGGGGCCAGGGTGAGAGAGAGGGGGCCGGGGAGAGAGAGAGGGTGGCGGGGGGAGAGAGAGTGGGGCCGGTGGGAGAGAGAGGGGGTCCGGCAGGAGAGAGAGGGGGGCCAGGGGGAGAGAGAGGGGGCCGGGGAGAGAGAGAGGGGGGCCGGGGGGAGAGAGAGGGGGGCCCGGGCGAGAGAGAGGGGGGCCGGGGGGAGAGAGAGGGGGGCCAGGGGGAGAGAAAGGGGGGCCGGGGAGAGAGAGAGGGGGGCGGGGGGAGAGAGAGGGGGGCCGGTGGGAGAGAGAGGGGGTCCGGCAGGAGAGAGAGGGGGGCCGGTGGGAGAGAGAGGGGGGCCGTGGGGAGAGAGAGGGGGGCCGTGGGGAGAGAGAGGGGAGCCGGGGGGAGAGAGAGGGGGGCCGGCGGGAGAGAGAGGGGGGCCGTGGGGAGAAAGAGGGGGGCGGGGGAGAGAGCGAGGGGGGCCGGGGGGAGAGAGAGGGGGGCAGGGGGCAGAGAGAGGGGGCCGGGGGGAGAGACAGGGGGGCTGGGGGCAGAGAGAAGGGGGCCGGGGGCAGAGAGAGGTGGGCTGGGGGCAGAGAGAGGGGGGCCGGGGACAGAGAGAGGGGGGCCGGGGGGAGAGAGAGGGGGGCTGCGGGGAGAGAGAGGGGGCTGGGGGGAGAGAGAGGGGGGCCGGGGCGAGAGAGAGGGGGGCCGGTCGGAGAGAGAGGGGGGCCGTGGGGAGAGAGAAGGGGGCCGTGGAGAGAGAGAGGGGGGCCGTGGGGAGAGAGAGGGGGGCCGTGGGGAGAGAGAGGGGGGCCATGAGGAGAGAGAGGGGGGCCGGGGGAAGAGAGAGGGGGGCCGGGGGCAGAGAGAGGGGGGCCGGGGGCAGAGAGAGGGTGGCCGAGTGCAGAGAGAGGGGGGCCGGGGGCAGAGAGAGGGGGGCCAGGGGCAGAGAGAGGGGGGCCGGGGGGAGAGAGAGGGGTGCCGGGGGGAGAGAGAAGGGGGCCGGGGGGAGAGAGAGGGGGCTGGGGGGAGAGAGAGGGGGGCCGTGGGGAGAGAGAGGGGGGCCTTGGGGAGAGAGAGGGGAGCCGGGGGGAGAGAGAGTGGGGGCCAGGGCGAGAGAGAGGGGGGCCGGTGGGAGAGAGAGGGGGGCCGTGGGGACAGAGAAGGGGGCCGTGGAGAGAGAGAGGGGGGCCGTGGGGAGAGAGAGGGGGGCCGTGGGGAGCTAGAGGGGGCCAGGGGGAGAGAGAGGGGGGCCGGGGGCAGAGAGAGGGGGGCCGGGGGCAGAGAGAGGGGGGCCGTGGGCAGAGAGAGGGGGGCCGGGGGGAGAGACAGGGGGGCCGGGGGCAGAGAGAGGGGGGCCGGGGGCAGAGAGAGGTGGGCCGGGGGCAGAGAGAGGGGGGCCGGGGACAGAGAGAGGGGGGCCGGGGGGAGAGAGAGGGGGGCTGCGGGGAGAGAGAGGGGGCCGGGGGGATAGAGAGAGGGGGGCCGTGGGGAGATAATGGGGGGCCGGGGGGAGAGAGAGGGGGCCCGGGGGCAGAGAGAGGGGGGCCGGGGGCAGAGAGAGGGGGCCGAGGGCAGAGAGAGGGGGGCCGGGGGCAGAGAGAGGGGGGCCGTGGGCAGAGAGAGGGGGGCCGGGGGGAGAGACAGGGGTGCCGGGGGCAGAGAGAGGGGGGCCGGGGGCAGAGAGAGGTGGGCCAGGGGCAGAGAGAGGGGGCCGAGGGCAGAGAGAGGGGGGCCGGGGGCAGAGAGAGGGGGGCCGTGAGCAGAGAGAGGGGGGCCGGGGGCAGAGAGAGGTGGGCCAGGGGCAGAGAGAGGGGGGCCGGGGACAGAGAGAGCGGGGCTGGGGGGAGAGAGAGGGGGGCTGCGGGGAGAGAGAGTGGGCCGGGGGGAGAGAGAGGGGGGCCGGGGCGAGAGAGAGGGGGGCCGGTGGTAGAGAGAGGGGGGCCGTGGGGAGAGAGAAGGGGGCCGTGGAGAGAGAGGGGGGGAGTGGGGAGAGAGAGGGGGGCCGTGGGGAGAGAGAGGGGGGCCGTGGGGAGAGAGAGGGGAGCCGGGGGGAGAGAGAGGGGGGCCGGGGGGAGAGAGAGGGGGGCCGGCGGGAGAGAGAGGGGGGCCGTGGGGAGAAAGAGGGGGGCCGGGGGGAGAGAGAGGGGGGCCAGGGGGAAAGTGAGGGGGGCCGTGGGGAGAGAGAGGGGGGCCGTGGGGAGAGAGAGGGGGGCCGTGGGGAGAGAGAAAGGGGCCGTGTGGAGAGAGAGGGGGGCCGTGTGAAGAGAGGGGGGCCGGGGGGAGAGAGAGGGGGGCCGGGGGCAGAGAGAGGGGGGCCGGGGGGATAGAGAGCGGGGCCGGGGGCAGAGAGAGGGGGGCCGGGGGGAGAGAGAGGGGGGCCGGGGGGAGAGAGAGGGGGGCCTGGAAGAGAGAGAGGGGGGCCGGGGGGAGAGAGAGGGGGGCCGGGGGGAGAGAGAGGGGGGCCGGGGGGAGAGAGAGGGGGGCCGGCAGGAGAGAGAGGGTTGCCGGCGGGAGAGAGAGGGGGGCCGGGGGGAGAGAGAGAGGGGCCGGCGGGAGAGAGAGGGGGGCCGGGGGAAGAGAGAGGAGGGCTGGCGGGAGAGAGAGGGTGGCCGGGGGGAGAGAGAGGGGGGCCGGGGGTGAGAGAGGGGGGCCGGGGGCAGAGAGAGGGGGGCCGGGGGAAGAGGGAGGCGGGCCGGGGGCAGAGAGAGGGGGGCCGTTGGGAGAGAAAGGGGGGCCGGGGTGAGAGAGAGGGTGGCCGTGGGGAGAGAGAGGGAGGCCGTGGGGAGAGAGAGGGGGGCCGTGGGGAGAGAGAGGGGAGCCGTTGGCAGAGAGAGGGGGGCCGTGGGGAGAGAGAGGGGGGCAGGGGGGAGAGAGAGGGGGGCGGGGGCAGAGAGAGGAGGGCCGTGGGGAGAGCGAGGGGGGCAGGGGGAGAGGGAGGGGGGCGGGGAGAGAGAGGGGGGCCGGGGGGAGAAAGAGGGGGGCCGTGGGGAGAGAGAGGGGGGCCGTGGGGAGAGAGAGGGGGGCCGTGGGGAGAGAGAGGGGGGCCGGGGGGAGAGAGAGGGGGGCCGGGGGGAGAGAGAGGGGGGCCGGCGGGAGAGAGAGGGGGGCCGTGGGGAGAGAGAGGGGGGCCGTGGGGAGAGAGAGGGGGGCCGTGGGGAGAGAGAAAGGGGCCGTGTGGAGAGAGAGGGGGGCTGTGTGAAGAGAGGGGGGCCGGGGGGAGAGAGAGGGGGGCCGGGGGCAGAGAGAGGGGGGCCATGGGGATAGAGAGGGGGGCCGGGGGCAGAGAGAGGGGGGCCGGGGGGAGAGAGAGGGGGGCCGGGGGGAGAGAGAGGGGGGCCTGGAAGAGAGAGAGGGGGGCCGGGGGGAGAGAGAGGGGGGCCGGGGGGAGAGAGAGGGGGGCCGGGGGGAGAGAGAGGGGGGTCGGCAGGAGAGAGAGGGTTGCCGGCGGGAGAGAGAGGGGGGCCGGTGGGAGAGAGAGAGGGGCCGGCGGGAGAGAGAGGGGGGCCGGGGGAAGAGAGAGGGGGGCTGGCGGGAGAGAGAGGGGTGCCGGGGGAAGAGAGAGGGGGGCCGGGGGGAGAGAGCGGGGGGCCGGGGGCAGAGAGAGGGGGGCCGGGGGCAGAGGGAGGGGGGCCGGGGGCAGAGAGAGGGGGGCCGTTGGGAGAGAGAGGGGGGCCGGGGTGAGAGAGAGGGTGGCCGTGGGGAGAGAGAGGGAGGCCGTGGGGAGAGAGAGGGGGGCAGTGAGGAGAGAGAGGGGAGCCGGGGGCAGAGAGAGGGGGGCCGGGGGCAGAGAAAGGGGGGCCGTGGAGAGAGAGAGGGGGGCAGGGGGGAGAGAGAGGGGGGCGGGGAGAGAGAGGGGGGCCGTGGGAAGAGAGAGGGGGGCCGTGGGGAGAGAGAGGGGGGCAGTGGGGAGAGAGAAAGGGGCCGTGTAAAGAGAGAGGGGGGCCGTGTGGAGAGAGAGGGGGGCCGGGGGTGAGAGAGGGGGGCCGGGGGCAGAGAGAGGGGGGCCGGGGGAAGAGGGAGGCGGGCCGGGGGCAGAGAGAGGGGGGCCGTTGGGAGAGAAAGGGGGGCCGGGGTGAGAGAGAGGGTGGCCGTGGGGAGAGAGAGGGAGGCCGTGGGGAGAGAGAGGGGGGCCGTGGGGAGAGAGAGGGGAGCCGTTGGCAGAGAGAGGGGGGCCGTGGGGAGAGAGAGGGGGGCAGGTGGGAGAGAGAGGGGGGCGGGGGCAGAGAGAGGGGGGCCGTGGGGAGAGAGAGGGGGGCAGGGGGAGAGGGAGGGGGGCGGGGAGAGAGAGGGGGGCCGGGGGGAGAGAGAGGGGGGCCGTGGGGAGAGAGAGGGGGGCCGTGGGGAGAGAGAGGGGGGCCGTGGGGAGAGAGAGGGGGGCCGGGGGGAGAGAGAGGGGGGCCGGGGGGAGAGAGAGGGGGGCCGGCGGGAGAGAGAGGGGGGCCATGGGGAGAGAGAGGGGGGCCGTGGGGAGAGAGAGGGGGGCCGTGGGGAGAGAGAAAGGGGCCGTGTGGAGAGAGAGGGGGGCTGTGTGAAGAGAGGGGGGCCGGGGGGAGAGAGAGGGGGGCCGGGGGCAGAGAGAGGGGGGCCATGGGGATAGAGAGGGGGGCCGGGGGCAGAGAGAGGGGGGCCGGGGGGAGAGAGAGGGGGGCCGGGGGGAGAGAGAGGGGGGCCTGGAAGAGAGAGAGGGGGGCCGGGGGGAGAGAGAGGGGGGCCGGGGGGAGAGAGAGGGGGGCCGGGGGGAGAGAGAGGGGGGCCGGCAGGAGAGAGAGGGTTGCCGGCGGGAGAGAGAGGGGGGCCGGTGGGAGAGAGAGAGGGGCCGGCGGGAGAGAGAGGGGGGCCGGGGGAAGAGAGAGGGGGGCTGGCGGGAGAGAGAGGGGGGCCGGGGGAAGAGAGAGGGGGGCCGGGGGGAGAGAGCGGGGGGCCGGGGGCAGAGAGAGGGGGGCCGGGGGCAGAGGGAGGGGGGCCGGGGCCAGAGAGAGGGGGGCCGTTGGGAGAGAGAGGGGGGCCGGGGTGAGAGAGAGGGTGGCCGTGGGGAGAGAGAGGGAGGCCGTGGGGAGAGAGAGGGGGGCAGTGGGGAGAGAGAGGGGAGCCGGGGGCAGAGAGAGGGGGGCCGGGGGCAGAGAGAGGGGGGCCGTGGAGAGAGAGAGGGGGGCATGGGGGAGAGAGAGGGGGGCGGGGAGAGAGAGGGGGGCCGTGGGAAGAGAGAGGGGGGCCGTGGGGAGAGAGAGGGGGGCAGTGGGGAGAGAGAAAGGGGCCGTGTAAAGAGAGAGGGGGGCCGTGTGGAGAGAGAGGGGTGGCCGTGGGGAGAGAGAGGGGGGCAGGGGGCAGAGAGAGCGGGGCCGGGGGGAGAGAGAGCGAGGCCGGGGGGAGAGAGAGGGGGGCCGGGGAGAGAGACAGGGGGGCTGGGGGGAGAAACAGGGGGGCCAGGGGCAGAGAGAGGGGGGCCGGGGGCAGAGAGAGGGGGGCCGGGGGCAGAGAGAGGGGGGCCGGGAAGAGAGAGAGGGGGCCGGGGGGAGAGAGAGGGGGGCCGGGGGGAGATAAATGGGGGCCGGGGAGAAAGAGAGGGGGGCCGGGGGGAGAGAGAGGGGGGCCGGTGGGAGAGAGAGGGGGTCAGGCAGGAGAGAGAGTGGGGCCAGGGGGAGAGAGAGGGGCGCCGGGGAGAGAGAGAGGGGGGCCGGGGGGAGAGAGAGGGGGGCCCGGGGTCAGAGAGATGGGGGCCGGGGGCAGAGAGAGGGGGGCCGGGGGGAGAGACAGGGGGGCCGGGGGCAGAGAGAGGGGGGCCGGGGGCAGAGAGAGGTGGGCCGGGGGCAGAGAGAGGGCGGCCGGGGACAGAGAGAGGGGGGCCGGGGGGAGAGAGAGGGGGGCTGCAGGGAGAGAGAGGGGGCCGGGGGGAGAGAGAGGGGGGCCGGGGCGAGAGAGAGGAGGGCCGGTGGGAGAGAGAGGGGGGCCGTGGGGAGAGAGAAGGGGGCCGTGGAGAGAGAGAGGGGGGCCGTGGGGAGAGAGAGGGGGGCCGTGGGGAGAGAGAGGGGGGCCGTGGGGAGAGAGGGGGGCCGGGGGGAGAGAGAGGGGGGCCGGGGGGAGAGAGAGGGGGGCCGGGGGCAGAGAGAGGGTGGCCGAGGGCAGAGAGAGGGGGGCCGGGGGCAGAGAGAGGGGGGCCAGGGGGAGAGAGAAGGGGGCCGGGGGGAGAGAGAGGGGGGCCGGGGGGAGAGAGAGGGGGGCCAGGGGGAGAAAGAAGGGGGCCGGGGGAGAGAGAGGGGGGCCGGGGGAGAGAGAGGGGGGCCGTGGGGAGAGAGAGGGGAGCCGGGGGGAGAGAGAGTGGGGGCCAGGGCGAGAGAGAGGGGGGCCGGTGGGAGAGAGAGGGGGGCCGTGGGGAGAGAGAAGGGGGCCGTGGAGAGAGAGAGGGGGGCCGTGGGGAGAGAAAGGGGGGCCGTGGGGAGATAGAGGGGGGCCGGGGGGAGAGAGAGGGGGGCCGGGGGCAGAGAGAGGGGGGCCGGGGGCAGAGAGAGGGGGGCCGAGGGCCGAGAGATGGGTGCCTGGGGCAGAGAGAGGGGGGCCGTGGGGAGAGAGAGGGGGGCCAGGGGGAGAAAGAAGGGGGCCGGGGGGAGAGAGAGGGGGGCCGGGGGGAGAGAGAGGGGGGCCGTGGGGAGAGAGAGGGGAGCCGGGGGGAGAGAGAGTGGGGGCCAGGGCGAGAGAGAGGGGGGCCGGTGGGAGAGAGAGGGGGGCCGTGGGGAGAGAGAAGGGGGCCGTGGAGAGAGAGAGGGGGGCCGTGTGGAGAGAGAGGGGGGCCGGGGGTGAGAGAGGGGGGCCGGGGGCAGAGAGAGGGGGGCCGGGGGAAGAGGGAGGCGGGCCGGGGGCAGAGAGAGGGGGGCCGTTGGGAGAGAAAGGGGGGCCGGGGTGAGAGAGAGGGTGGCCGTGGGGAGAGAGAGGGAGGCCGTGGGGAGAGAGAGGGGGGCCGTGGGGAGAGAGAGGGGAGCCGTTGGCAGAGAGAGGGGGGCCGTGGGGAGAGAGAGGGGGGCAGGTGGGAGAGAGAGGGGGGCGGGGGCAGAGAGAGGGGGGCCGTGGGGAGAGAGAGGGGGGCAGGGGGAGAGGGAGGGGGGCGGGGAGAGAGAGGGGGGCCGGGGGGAGAGAGAGGGGGGCCGTGGGGAGAGAGAGGGGGGCCGTGGGGAGAGAGAGGGGGGCCGTGGGGAGAGAGAGGGGGGCCGGGGGGAGAGAGAGGGGGGCCGGGGGGAGAGAGAGGGGGGCCGGCGGGAGAGAGAGGGGGGCCGTGGGGAGAGAGAGGGGGGCCGTGGGGAGAGAGAGGGGGGCCGTGGGGAGAGAGAAAGGGGCCGTGTGGAGAGAGAGGGGGGCTGTGTGAAGAGAGGGGGGCCGGGGGGAGAGAGAGGGGGGCCGGGGGCAGAGAGAGGGGGGCCATGGGGATAGAGAGGGGGGCCGGGGGCAGAGAGAGGGGGGCCGGGGGGAGAGAGAGGGGGGCCGGGTGGAGAGAGAGGGGGGCCTGGAAGAGAGAGAGGGGGGCCGGGGGAGAGAGAGTGGGGCCGGGGGGAGAGAGAGGGGGGCCGGGGGGAGAGAGAGGGGGGCCGGCAGGAGAGAGAGGGTTGCCGGCGGGAGAGAGAGGGGGGCCGGTGGGAGAGAGCGAGGGGCCGGCGGGAGAGAGAGGGGGGCCGGGGGAAGAGAGAGGGGGGCTGGCGGGAGAGAGAGGGGGGCCGGGGGAAGAGAGAGGGGGGCCGGGGAGAGAGAGCGGGGGGCCGGGGGCAGAGAGAGGGGGGCCGGGGGCAGAGGGGAGGGGGGCCGGGGCCAGAGAGAGGGGGGCCGTTGGGAGAGAGAGGGGGGCCGGGGTGAGAGAGAGGGTGGCCGTGGGGAGAGAGAGGGAGGCCGTGGGGAGAGAGAGGGGGGCAGTGGGGAGAGAGAGGGGAGCCGGGGGCAGAGAGAGGGGGGCCGGGGGCAGAGAGAGGGGGGCCGTGGAGAGAGAGAGGGGGGCATGGGGGAGAGAGAGGGGGGCGGGGAGAGAGAGGGGGGCCGTGGGAAGAGAGAGGGGGGCCGTGGGGAGAGAGAGGGGGGCAGTGGGGAGAGAGAAAGGGGCCGTGTAAAGAGAGAGGGGGGCCGTGTGGAGAGAGAGGGGTGGCCGTGGGGAGAGAGAGGGGGGCAGGGGGCAGAGAGAGCGGGGCCGGGGGGAGAGAGAGCGAGGCCGGGGGGAGAGAGAGGGGGGCCGGGGAGAGAGACAGGGGGGCTGGGGGGAGAAACAGGGGGGCCAGGGGCAGAGAGAGGGGGGCCGGGGGCAGAGAGAGGGGGGCCGGGGGCAGAGAGAGGGGGGCCGGGAAGAGAGAGAGGGGGCCGGGGGGAGAGAGAGGGGGGCCGGGGGGAGATAAATGGGGGCCGGGGAGAAAGAGAGGGGGGCCGGGGGGAGAGAGAGGGGGGCCGGTGGGAGAGAGAGGGGGTCAGGCAGGAGAGAGAGTGGGGCCAGGGGGAGAGAGAGGGGCGCCGGGGAGAGAGAGAGGGGGGCCGGGGGGAGAGAGAGGGGGGCCCGGGGTCAGAGAGATGGGGGCCGGGGGCAGAGAGAGGGGGGCCGGGGGGAGAGACAGGGGGGCCGGGGGCAGAGAGAGGGGGGCCGGGGGCAGAGAGAGGTGGGCCGGGGGCAGAGAGAGGGCGGCCGGGGACAGAGAGAGGGGGGCCGGGGGGAGAGAGAGGGGGGCTGCAGGGAGAGAGAGGGGGCCGGGGGGAGAGAGAGGGGGGCCGGGGCGAGAGAGAGGAGGGCCGGTGGGAGAGAGAGGGGGGCCGTGGGGAGAGAGAAGGGGGCCGTGGAGAGAGAGAGGGGGGCCGTGGGGAGAGAGAGGGGGGCCGTGGGGAGAGAGAGGGGGGCCGTGGGGAGAGAGGGGGGCCGGGGGGAGAGAGAGGGGGGCCGGGGGGAGAGAGAGGGGGGCCGGGGGCAGAGAGAGGGTGGCCGAGGGCAGAGAGAGGGGGGCCGGGGGCAGAGAGAGGGGGGCCAGGGGGAGAGAGAAGGGGGCCGGGGGGAGAGAGAGGGGGGCCGGGGGGAGAGAGAGGGGGGCCAGGGGGAGAAAGAAGGGGGCCGGGGGGAGAGAGAGGGGGGCCGGGGGGAGAGAGAGGGGGGCCGTGGGGAGAGAGAGGGGAGCCGGGGGGAGAGAGAGTGGGGGCCAGGGCGAGAGAGAGGGGGGCCGGTGGGAGAGAGAGGGGGGCCGTGGGGAGAGAGAAGGGGGCCGTGGAGAGAGAGAGGGGGGCCGTGGGGAGAGAAAGGGGGGCCGTGGGGAGATAGAGGGGGGCCGGGGGGAGAGAGAGGGGGGCCGGGGGCAGAGAGAGGGGGGCCGGGGGCAGAGAGAGGGGGGCCGAGGGCCGAGAGATGGGTGCCTGGGGCAGAGAGAGGGGGGCCGTGGGCAGAGAGAGGAGGGCCGGGGGAAGAGACAGGGGGGCAGTGGGGAGAGAGAAAGGGGCCGTGTAAAGAGAGAGGGGGGCCGTGTGGAGAGAGAGGGGGGCCGGGGGTGAGAGAGGGGGGCCGGGGGCAGAGAGAGGGGGGCCGGGGGAAGAGGGAGGCGGGCCGGGGGCAGAGAGAGGGGGGCCGTTGGGAGAGAAAGGGGGGCCGGGGTGAGAGAGAGGGTGGCCGTGGGGAGAGAGAGGGAGGCCGTGGGGAGAGAGAGGGGGGCCGTGGGGAGAGAGAGGGGAGCCGTTGGCAGAGAGAGGGGGGCCGTGGGGAGAGAGAGGGGGGCAGGGGGGAGAGAGAGGGGGGCGGGGGCAGAGAGAGGGGGGCCGTGGGGAGAGAGAGGGGGGCAGGGGGAGAGGGAGGGGGGCGGGGAGAGAGAGGGGGGCCGGGGGGAGAGAGAGGGGGGCCGTGGGGAGAGAGAGGGGGGCCGTGGGGAGAGAGAGGGGGGCCGTGGGGAGAGAGAGGGGGGCCGGGGGGAGAGAGAGGGGGGCCGGGGGGAGAGAGAGGGGGGCCGGCGGGAGAGAGAGGGGGGCCGTGGGGAGAGAGAGGGGGGCCGTGGGGAGAGAGAGGGGGGCCGTGGGGAGAGAGAAAGGGGCCGTGTGGAGAGAGAGGGGGGCTGTGTGAAGAGAGGGGGGCCGGGGGGAGAGAGAGGGGGGCCGGGGGCAGAGAGAGGGGGGCCAAGGGGATAGAGAGGGGGGCCGGGGGCAGAGAGAGGGGGGCCGGGGGGAGAGAGAGGGGGGCCGGGGGGAGAGAGAGGGGGGCCTGGAAGAGAGAGAGGGGGGCCGGGGGGAGAGAGAGGGGGGCCGGGGGGAGAGAGAGGGGGGCCGGGGGGAGAGAGAGGGGGGCCGGCAGGAGAGAGAGGGTTGCCGGCGGGAGAGAGAGGGGGGCCGGTGGGAGAGAGAGAGGGGCCGGCGGGAGAGAGAGGGGGGCCGGGGGAAGAGAGAGGGGGGCTGGCGGGAGAGAGAGGGGGGCCGGGGGAAGAGAGAGGGGGGCCGGGGGGAGAGAGCGGGGGGCCGGGGGCAGAGAGAGGGGGGCCGGGGGCAGAGGGAGGGGGGCCGGGGCCAGAGAGAGGGGGGCCGTTGGGAGAGAGAGGGGGGCCGGGGTGAGAGAGAGGGTGGCCGTGGGGAGAGAGAGGGAGGCCGTGGGGAGAGAGAGGGGGGCAGTGGGGAGAGAGAGGGGAGCCGGGGGCAGAGAGAGGGGGGCCGGGGGCAGAGAGAGGGGGGCCGTGGAGAGAGAGAGGGGGGCATGGGGGAGAGAGAGGGGGGCGGGGAGAGAGAGGGGGGCCGTGGGAAGAGAGAGGGGGGCCGTGGGGAGAGAGAGGGGGGCAGTGGGGAGAGAGAAAGGGGCCGTGTAAAGAGAGAGGGGGGCCGTGTGGAGAGAGAGGGGTGGCCGTGGGGAGAGAGAGGGGGGCAGGGGGCAGAGAGAGCGGGGCCGGGGGGAGAGAGAGCGAGGCCGGGGGGAGAGAGAGGGGGGCCGGGGAGAGAGACAGGGGGGCTGGGGGGAGAAACAGGGGGGCCAGGGGCAGAGAGAGGGGGGCCGGGGGCAGAGAGAGGGGGGCCGGGGGCAGAGAGAGGGGGGCCGGGAAGAGAGAGAGGGGGCCGGGGGGAGAGAGAGGGGGGCCGGGGGGAGATAAATGGGGGCCGGGGAGAAAGAGAGGGGGGCCGGGGGGAGAGAGAGGGGGGCCGGTGGGAGAGAGAGGGGGTCAGGCAGGAGAGAGAGTGGGGCCAGGGGGAGAGAGAGGGGCGCCGGGGAGAGAGAGAGGGGGGCCGGGGGGAGAGAGAGGGGGGCCCGGGGTCAGAGAGATGGGGGCCGGGGGCAGAGAGAGGGGGGCCGGGGGGAGAGACAGGGGGGCCGGGGGCAGAGAGAGGGGGGCCGGGGGCAGAGAGAGGTGGGCCGGGGGCAGAGAGAGGGCGGCCGGGGACAGAGAGAGGGGGGCCGGGGGGAGAGAGAGGGGGGCTGCAGGGAGAGAGAGGGGGCCGGGGGGAGAGAGAGGGGGGCCGGGGCGAGAGAGAGGAGGGCCGGTGGGAGAGAGAGGGGGGCCGTGGGGAGAGAGAAGGGGGCCGTGGAGAGAGAGAGGGGGGCCGTGGGGAGAGAGAGGGGGGCCGTGGGGAGAGAGAGGGGGGCCGTGGGGAGAGAGGGGGGCCGGGGGGAGAGAGAGGGGGGCCGGGGGGAGAGAGAGGGGGGCCGGGGGCAGAGAGAGGGTGGCCGAGGGCAGAGAGAGGGGGGCCGGGGGCAGAGAGAGGGGGGCCAGGGGGAGAGAGAAGGGGGCCGGGGGGAGAGAGAGGGGGGCCGGGGGGAGAGAGAGGGGGGCCAGGGGGAGAAAGAAGGGGGCCGGGGGGAGAGAGAGGGGGGCCGGGGGGAGAGAGAGGGGGGCCGTGGGGAGAGAGAGGGGAGCCGGGGGGAGAGAGAGTGGGGGCCAGGGCGAGAGAGAGGGGGGCCGGTGGGAGAGAGAGGGGGGCCGTGGGGAGAGAGAAGGGGGCCGTGGAGAGAGAGAGGGGGGCCGTGGGGAGAGAAAAGGGGGCCGTGGGGAGATAGAGGGGGGCCGGGGGGAGAGAGAGGGGGGCCGGGGGCAGAGAGAGGGGGGCCGGGGGCAGAGAGAGGGGGGCCGAGGGCCGAGAGATGGGTGCCTGGGGCAGAGAGAGGGGGGCCGTGGGCAGAGAGAGGAGGGCCGGGGGAAGAGACAGGGGGGCCGGGGGCAGAGAGAGGGGGGCCGGGGGCAGAGAGAGGTGGGCCGGGGGCAGAGAGAGGGGGGCAGGGGACAGAGAGAGGGGGGCCGGGGGGAGAGAGAGGGGGGCTGCGGGGAGAGAGAGGGGGCCGGGGGGAGAGAGAGGGGGGCCGTGGGGAGATAAAGGTGGGGCCGGGGGGAGAGAGAGGGGGGCCGGGGGCAGAGAGAGGGGGGCCGGGGGCAGAGAGAGGGGGGCCGAGGGCAGAGAGAGGGGGGCCGGGGGCAGAGAGAGGGGGGCCGTGGGCAGAGAGAGGGGGGCCGGGGGGAGAGACAGGGGTGCCGGGGGCAGAGAGAGGGGGGCCGGGGGCAGAGAGAGGTGGGCCAGGGGCAGAGAGAGGGGGGCCGGGGACCGAGAGAGCGGGGCCGGGGGGAGAGAGAGAGGGGCCGGCGGGAGAGAGACGGGGGCCAGGGGGAGAGAGAGGGGGGCTGGCGGGAGAGAGAAGGGGGCCGGGGGGAGAGAGAGGGGGGCCGGGGGGAGAGAGAGGGGGGCCGGGGGCAGAGAGAGGGGGGCCGGGGGCAGAGGGAGGGGGGCCGGGGGCAGAGAGAGGGGGGCCGTTGGGAGAGAGAGGGGGGCCGGGGGGAGAGAGAGGGTGGCCGTGGGGAGAGAGAGGGGGGCCGTGGGGAGAGAGAGGGGGGCTGTGGGGATAGAGAGGGGAGCCGGGGGCAGAGAGAGGGGGGCCGGGGCAGAGAGAGGGGGGCCGTGGGGAGAGAGAGGGGGGCAGGGGGGAGAGAGAGGGGGGCGGGGAGAGAGAGGGTGGCCATGGGAAGAGAGAGAGGGGCCGTGGGGAGAGAGAGGGGGGCCGTGGGGAGAGATAAAGGGGCCGTGTGGAGAGAGAGGAGGGCCGTGTGGAGAGAGAGGGGGGCCGTGGGGAGAGAGAGGGGGGACGGGGGCAGAGAGAGCGGGGCCGGGGGGAGAAAGAGGGGGGCCGGGGGGAGAGAGAGGGGGGTCGGGGAGAGAGACAGGGGGGCCGGGGGGAGAAAGAGTGGGGCCGGGGGCAGAGAGAGGGGGCCCGGGGGCAGAGAGAGGGGGGCCGGGGGCAGAGAGAGGGGGGCCGGGAAGAGAGAGATGGGGGCCGGGGGGAGAGAGAGGGGGGCTGGGTGGAGAGAAAGGGGGGCCGGGGAGAGAGAGAGGGGGGCCGGGGGGAGAGAGAGGGGGGCTGGTGGGAGAGAGAGGGGGTCCGGCGGGAGAGAGAGGGGGGCCAGGGGGAGAGAGAGGGGGGCCGGGGAGAGAGAGAGGGGGGCCAGGGGGAGAGAGAGGGGGGCCGGGGGCGGAGAGAGGTGGGCCGGGGGCAGAGAGAGGGGGGCCAGGGACAGAGAGAGGGGGGCCAGGGGGAGAGAGAGGGGGGCTGCGGGGAGAGAGAGGGGGCCGGGCGGAGAGAGAGGGGGGCCGTGGGGAGATAAAGGGGGGCCGGGGGGAGAGAGAGGGGGGCCGGGGGCAGAGAGAGGGGGGCCGGGGGGAGAGAGAAGGGGGCCGGGGGGAGAGAGAGGGGGGCCGGGGGGAGAGAGAGGGGGGCCGTGGGGAGAGAGATGGGAGCCGGGGGGAGAGAGAGTGGGGGCCAGGGCGAGAGAGAGGGGGGCCGGTGGGAGAGAGAGGGGGGCCGTGGGGAGAGAGAAGGGGGCCGTGGAGAGAGAGAGGGGGGCCGTGGGGAGAGAGAGGGGGGCCGTGGGGAGATAGGGGGGGGCCGGGGGGAGAGAGAGGGGGGCCGGGGGCAGAGAGAGGGGGGCCGGGGGCAGAGAGAGGGGGGCCGAGGGCCGAGAGATGGGTGCCTGGGGCAGAGAGAGGGGGGCCGTGGGCAGAGAGAGGAGGGCCGAGGGAAGAGACAGGGGGGCCGGGGGCAGAGAGAGGGGGGCCGGGGGCAGAGAGAGGTGGGCCGGGGGCAGAGAGAGGGGGGCAGGGGACAGAGAGAGGGGGGCCGGGGGGAGAGAGAGGGGGGCTGCGGGGAGAGAGAGGGGGCCGGGGGGAGAGAGAGGGGGGCCGTGGGGAGATAAAGGTGGGGCCGGGGGGAGAGAGAGGGGGGCCGGGGGCAGAGAGAGGGGGGCCGGGGGCAGAGAGAGGGGGGCCGAGGGCAGAGAGAAGGGGGCCGGGGGCAGAGAGAGGGGGGCCGTGGGCAGAGAGAGGGGGGCCGGGGGGAGAGACAGGGGTGCCGGGGGCAGAGAGAGGGGGGCCGGGGGCAGAGAGAGGTGGGCCAGGGGCAGAGAGAGGGGTCCGGGGACCGAGAGAGCGGGGCCGGGGGGAGAGAGAGAGGGGCCGGCGGGAGAGAGAGGGGGGCCAGGGGGAGAGAGAGGGGGGCTGGCGGGAGAGAGAAGGGGGCCGGGGGGAGAGAGAGGGGGGCCGGGGGGAGAGAGAGGGAGGCCGGGGGCAGAGAGAGGGGGGCCGGGGGCAGAGGGAGGGGGGCCGGGGGCAGAGAGAGGGGGGCCGTTGGGAGAGAGAGGGGGGCCGGGGGGAGAGAGAGGGTGGCCGTGGGGAGAGAGAGGGGGGCCGTGGGGAGAGAGAGGGGGGCTGTGGGGAGAGAGAGGGGAGCCGGGGGCAGAGAGAGGGGGGCCGGGGCAGAGAGAGGGGGGCCGTGGGGAGAGAGAGGGGGGCAGGGGGGAGAGAGAGGGGGGCGGGGAGAGAGAGGGGGGCCATGGGAAGAGAGAGGGGGGCCGTGGGGAGAGAGAGGGGGGCCGTGGGGAGAGATAAAGGGGCCGTGTGGAGAGAGAGGGGGGCCGTGTGGAGAGAGAGGGGGGCCGTGGGGAGAGAGAGGGGGGACGGGGGCAGAGAGAGCGGGGCCGGGGGGAGAAAGAGGGGGGCCGGGGGGAGAGAGTGGGGGGTCGGGGAGAGAGACAGGGGGGCTGGGGGGAGAAAGAGTGGGGCCGGGGTCAGAGAGAGGGGGGCCGGGGGCAGAGAGAGGGGGGCCGGGGGCAGAGAGAGGGGGGCCGGGAAGAGAGAGATGGGGGCCGGGGGGAGAGAGAGGGGGGCCGGGGGGAGAGAAAGGGGGGCCGGGGAGAGAGAGAGGGGGGCCGGGGGGAGAGAGAGGGGGGCCGGTGGGAGAGAGAGGGGGTCCGGCGGGAGAGAGAGGGGGGCCAGGGGGAGAGAAAGGGGGGCCGGGGAGAGAGAGAGGGGGGCCGGGGGGAGAGAGAGGGGGGCCGGGGGCGGAGAGAGGTGGGCCGGGGGCAGAGAGAGGGGGGCCAGGGACAGAGAGAGGGGGGCCAGGGGGAGAGAGAGGGGGGCTGCGGGGAGAGAGAGGGGGCCGGGCGGAGAGAGAGGGGGGCCGTGGGGAGATAAAGGGGGGCCGGGGGGAGAGAGAGGGGGGCCGGGGGCAGAGAGAGGGGGGCCGGGGGCAGAGAGAGGGGGGCCGGGGACAGAGAGAGGGGGGCCGGGGGGAGAGAGAGGGGGGCTGTGGGGAGAGAGAGGGGGCCGGGGGGAGAGAGAGGGGGGCCGTGGGGAGATAAAGGGGGGCCGCGGGGAGAAAGAGGGGGGCCGGGGGCAGAGAGAGGGGGGCCGGGGGCAGAGAGAGGGGGCCGAGCGCAGAGAGAGGGGGGCCGGGGGCAGAGAGAGGGGGGCCGTGGGCAGAGAGAGGGGGGACGAGGGGAGAGACAGGGCTGCCGGGGGCAGAGAGAGGGGGGCCGGGGGCAGAGAGAGGTGGGCCAGGGGCAGAGAGAGGGGGGCCGGGGACAGAGAGAGCGGGGCCGGGGGGAGAAAGAGGGGGGCTGCGGGGAGAGAGAGGGGGGCCGGGGGGAGAGAGAGGGGGGCCGGGGGGAGAGAGAGGGGGGCCGGCGGGAGAGAGAAGGGGCCGTGGGGAGAAAGAGGGGGGCCGGGGGGAGAGAGAGGGGGGCCGTGAGGAGAGAGAAAGGGGCCGTGTGGAGAGAGAGGGGGGCCGTGTGAAGAAAGAGGGGGGCCGGGGGGAGAGAGAGGGGGGCCGGGGGCAGAGAGAGGGGGGCCGGGGGGATAGAGAGGGGGGCCGGGGGCAGAGAGAGGGGGGCCGGGGGGAGAGAGAGGGGGGCCGGGGGGAGAGAGAGGGAGGCCTGGAAGAGAGAGAGGGGGGCCGGGGGGAGAGAGAGGGGGGCCGGGGGGAGAGAGAGGGGGGCCGGCAGGAGAGAGAGGGCTGCCGGCGGGAGAGAGAGGGGGGCCGGGGGGAGAGAGAGAGGGGCCGGCGGGAGAGAGAGGGGGGCCGGGGGGAGAGAGAGGGGGGCTGGCGGGAGAGAGAGGGGGGCCGGGGGGAGAGAGAGGGGGGCCGGGGGGAGAGAGAGGGGGGCCGGGGGCAGAGAGAGGGGGGCCGGGGGCAGAGGGAGGGGGGCCGGGGGCAGAGAGAGGGGGGCCGTTGGGAGAGAGAGGGGGGCCGGGGGGAGAGAAAGGGTGGCCGTGGGGAGAGAGAGGGGGGCCGTGGGGAGAGAGAGGGGGGCCGTGGGGAGAGAGAGGGGAGCCGGGGGCAGAGAGAGGGGGGCCGGGGGCAGAGAGAGGGGGGCCGTGGGGAGAGAGAGGGGGGCAGGGGGGAGAGAGAGGGGGGCGGGGAGAGAGAGGGGGGCCGTGGGAAGAGAGAGGGGGGCCGTTGGGAGAGAGAGGGTGGCAGTGGGGAGAGAGAAAGGGGCCGTGTGGAGAGAGACGGGGGCCGTGTGGAGAGAGAGGGGTGGCCGTGGGGAGAGAGAGGGGGGCCGGGGGCAGAGAGAGCGGGGCCGGGGGGAGAGAGAGGGGGCCGGGGGGAGAGAGAGGGGGGCCGGGGAGAGAGACAGGGGGGCCGGGGGGAGAAAGAGGGGGGCCGGGTGCAGAGAGAGGGAGGCCGGGGGCAGAGAGAGGGGGGCCGGGGGCAGAGAGAGGGGGGCCGGGAAGAGAGAGAGGGGGGCCGGGGGGAGAGAGAGGGGGGCCGGGGGGAGAGAAAGGGGGGATGGGGAGAGAGAGAGGGGGGCCGGGGGGAGAGAGAGGGGGGCCGGTTCGAGAGAGAGGGGGTCCGGCGGGAGAGAGAGGGGGGCCAGGTGGAGAGAGAGGGGGCCGGGGAGAGAGAGAGGGGGGCCGGGGGGAGAGAGAGGGGGGCCCGGGGGCAGAGAGAGGGGGGCCGGGGGCAGAGAGAGGGGGGCCGTGGGCAGAGAGAGGGCGGCCGGGGGGAGAGACAGGGGGGCCGGGGGCAGAGAGAGTGGGGCCGGGGGCAGAGAGAGGTGGGCCCGGGGCAGAGAGAGGGGGGCCGGGGACAGAGAGAGGGGGGCCGGGAGGAGAGAGAGGGGGGCTGCAGGGAGAGAGAGGGGGCCGGGGGGAGAGAGAGAGGGGCCGGGGCGAGAGAGAGGGGGGCCGGTGGGAGAGAGAGGGGGGCCGTGGGGAGAGAGAAGGGGGCCGTGGAGAGAGAGAGGGGGCCGTGGGGAGAGAGAGGGGGGCCGTGGGGAGAGAGAGGGGGGCCGTGGGGAGAGAGAGGGGGGCCGGGGGGAGAGAGAGGGGGGCCGGGGGCAGAGAGAGGGGGGCCGGGGGCAGAGAGAGGGTGGCCAAGGGCAGAGAGAGGGGGGCCGGGGGCAGAGAGAGGGGGGCCAGGGGCAGAGAGAGGGGGGCCGGGGGGAGAGAGAGGGGGGCCGGGGGGAGAGAGAAGGGGGCCGGGGGGAGAGAGAGGGGGGCAGGGGGGCGAGAGAGGGGGTCCGTGGGGAAAGAGAGGGGGGCCGTGGGGAGAGAGAGGGGAGCCGGGGGGAGAGAGAGTGGGGGCCAGGGCGAGAGATAGGGGGGCCGGTGGGAGAGAGAGGGGGGCCGTGGGGAGAGAGAAGGGGGCCGTGGAGAGAGAGAGGGGGGCCGTGGGGAGAGAGAGGGGGGCCGTGGGGAGATAGAGGGGGGCCGGGGGGAGAGAGAGGGGGGCCGGGGGCAGAGAGAGGGGGGCCGGGGGCAGAGAAGGGGGGCCGTGGGCAGAGAGAGGGGGGCCGGGGGGAGAGACAGGGGGGCCGTGGGCAGAGAGAGGGGGGCCGGGGGCAGAGAGAGGTGGGCCGGGGGCAGAGAGAGGGGGGCCGGGGACAGAGAGAGGGGGGCCGGGGGGAGAGAGAGGAGGGCTGCGGGGAGAGAGAGGGGGCCGGGGGGAGAGAGAGGGGGGCCGTGGGGAGATAAAGGGGGGCCGGGGGGAGAGAGAGGGGGGCCGTGGGCAGAGAGAGGGGGGCCGGGGGCAGAGAGAGGGGGGCCGAGGGCAGAGAGAGGGGGGCCGGGGGCAGAGAGAGGGGGGCCGTGGGCAGAGAGAGGGGGGCCGGGGGGAGAGATAGGGGTGCCGGGGGCAGAGAGAGGGGGGCCGGGGGCAGAGAGAGGTGGGCCAAGGGCAGAGAGAGGGGGGCCGGGGACCGAGAGAGCGGGGCCGGGGGGAGAGAGAGGGGGGCTGCGAGGAGAGAGAGGGGGCCGGGGGGAGAGAGAGGGGGGCCGGGGCGACAGAGAGGGGGGCCGGTGGTAGAGAGAGGGGGGCCGTGGGGAGAGAGAAGGGGCCGTGGAGAGAGAAAGGGGGGCCGTGGGGAGAGAGAGGGGGGCCGTGGGGAGAGAGAGGGGGGCCGTGGGGACAGAGAGGGGGGCCGGGGGGAGAGAGAGGGGGGCCGGGGGCAGAGAGAGGGGGGCCGGGGGCAGAGAGAGGGGGGCCGTGGGCAGAGAGAGGGGGGACGGGGGGAGAGACAGGGGTGCCGGGGGCAGAGAGAGGGGGGCCGGGGGCAGAGAGAGGTGGGCCAGGGGCAGAGAGAGGGGGGCCGGGGACAGAGAGAGCGGGGCAGGGGGGAGAAAGAGGGGGGCTGCGGGGAGAGAGAGGGGGGCCGGGGGGAGAGAGAGGGGGGCCGGGGGGAGAGAGAGGGGGGCCGGCGGGAGAGAGAAGGGGCCGTGGGGAGAAAGAGGGGGGCCGGGGGGAGAGAGAGGGGGGCCGTGAGGAGAGAGAAACGGGCCGTGTGGAGAGAGAGGGGGGCCGTGTGAAGAGAGAGGGGGGCCGGGGGGAGAGAGAGGGGGGCCGGGGGCAGAGAGAGGGGGGCCGGGGGGATAGAGAGGGGGGCCGGGGGCAGAGAGAGGGGGGCCGGGGGGAGAGAGAGGGGGGCCGGGGGGAGAGAGAGGGAGGCCTGGAAGAGAGAGAGGGGGGCCGGGGGGAGAGAGAGGGGGGCCGGGGGGAGAGAGAGGGGGGCCGGGGGGAGAGAGAGGGGGGCCGGCAGGAGAGAGAGGGCTGCCGGCGGGAGAGAGAGGGGGGCCGGGGGGAGAGAGAGAGGGGCCGGCGGGAGAGAGAGGGGGGCCGGGGGGAGAGAGAGGGGGGCTGGCAGGAGAGAGAGGGGGGCCGGGGGGAGAGAGAGGGGGGCCGGGGGGAGAGAGAGGGGGGCCGGGGGCAGAGAGAGGGGGGCCGGGGGCAGAGGGAGGGGGGCCGGGGGCAGAAGAGGGGGGCCGTTGGGAGAGAGAGGGGGGCCGGGGGGAGAGAGAGGGTGGCCGTGGGGAGAGAGAGGGGGGCCGTGGGGAGAGAGAGGGGGGCCGTGGGGAGAGAGAGGGGAGCCGGGGGCAGAGAGAGGGGGGCCGGGGACAGAGAGAGGGGGGCCGTGGGGAGAGAGAGGGGGGCAGGGGGGAGAGAGAGGGGGGCGGGGAGAGAGAGGGGGGCCGTGGGAAGAGAGAGGGGGGCCGTTGGGAGAGAGAGGGTGGCCGTGGGGAGAGAGAAAGGGTCCGTGTGGAGAGAGAGGGGTGGCCGTGGGGAGAGAGAGGGGGGCCGGGGGCAGAGAGAGCGGGGCCGGGGGGAGAGAGAGGGGGCCGGGGGGAGAGAGAGGGGGGCCGGGGAGAGAGACAGGGGGGCCGGGGGGAGAGAGAGGGAGGCCTGGAAGAGAGAGAGGGGGGCCGGGGGAGAGAGAGGGGGGCCGGGGGGAGAGAGAGGGGGGCCGGGGGGAGAGAGAGGGGGGCCGGCAGGAGAGCGAGGGCTGCCGGCGGGAGAGAGAGGGGGGCCGGGGGGAGAGAGAGAGGGGCCGGCGGGAGAGAGAGGGGGCCGGGGGGAGAGAGAGGGGGGCTGGCAGGAGAGAGAGGGGGGCCGGGGGGAGAGAGAGGGGGGCCGGGGGGAGAGAGAGGGGGGCCGGGGGCAGAGAGAGGGGGGCCGGGGGCAGAGGGAGGGGGGCCGGGGGCAGAGAGAGGGGGGCCGTTGGGAGAGAGAGGGGGGCCGGGGGGAGAGAGAGGGTGGCCGTGGGGAGAGAGAGGGGGGCCGTGGGGAGAGAGAGGGGGGCCGTGGGGAGAGAGAGGGGAGCCGGGGGCAGAGAGAGGGGGGCCGGGGGCAGAGAGAGGGGGGCCGTGGGGAGAGAGAGGGGGGCAGGGGGGAGAGAGACGGGGGCCGTGTGGAGAGAGAGGGGTGGCCGTGGGGAGAGAGAGGGGGGCCGGGGGCAGAGAGAGCGGGGCCGGGGGGAGAGAGAGGGGGCCGGGGGGAGAGAGAGGGGGGCCGGGGAGAGAGACAGGGGGGCCGGGGGGAGAAAGAGGGGGCCGGGGGCAGAGAGAGGGGGCCGGGGGAAGAGAGAGGGGGGCCGGGGGCAGAGAGAGGGGGGCCGGGAAGAGAGAGAGGGGGGCCGGGGGGAGAGAGAGGGGGCCGGGGGGAGAGAAAGGGGGGATGGGGAGAGAGAGAGGGGGGGCCGGGGGGAGAGAGAGGGGGGCCGCTTCGAGAGAGAGGGGGTCCGGCGGGAGAGAGAGGGGGGCCAGGTGGAGAGAGAGGGGGCCGGGGAGAGAGAGAGGGGGGCCGGGGGGAGAGAGAGGGGGCCCGGGGGCAGAGAGAGGGGGGCCGGGGGCAGAGAGAGGGGGGCCGTGGGCAGAGAGAGGGGGGCCGGGGGAGAGACAGGGGGGCCGGGGGCAGAGAGAGTGGGGCCGGGGGCAGAGAGAGGTGGGCCCGGGGCAGAGAGAGGGGGGCCGGGGACAGAGAGAGGGGGGCCGGGGGAGAGAGAGGGGGGCTGCAGGGAGAGAGAGGGGGCCGGGGGGAGAGAGAGAGGGGCCGGGGCGAGAGAGAGGGGGGCCGGTGGGAGAGAGAGGGGGGCCGTGGGGAGAGAGAAGGGGGCCGTGGAGAGAGAGAGGGGGGCCGTGGGGAGAGAGAGGGGGGCCGTGGGGAGAGAGAGGGGGGCCGTGGGGGAGAGAGAGGGGGGCCGGGGGGAGAGAGAGGGGGGCCGGGGCAGAGAGAGGGGGGCCGGGGGCAGAGAGAGGGTGGCCAAGGGCAGAGAGAGGGGGGCCGGGGGCAGAGAGAGGGGGGCCAGGGGCAGAGAGAGGGGGGCCGGGGGGAGAGAGAGGGGGGCCGGGGGGAGAGAGAAGGGGACGGGGGGAGAGAGAGGGGGGCAGGGGGGCGAGAGAGGGGGGCCGTGGGGAGAGAGAGGGGGGCCGTGGGGAGAGAGAGGGGAGCCGGGGGGAGAGAGAGTGGGGGCCAGGGCGAGAGATAGGGGGGCCGGTGGGAGAGAGAGGGGGGCCGTGGGGAGAGAGAAGGGGGCCGTGGAGAGAGAGAGGGGGGCCGTGGGGAGAGAGAGGGGGGCCGTGGGGAGATAGAGGGGGGCCGGGGGGAGAGAGAGGGAGGCCGGGGGCAGAGAGAGGGGGGCCGGGGGCAGAGAAGGGGGGCCGAGGGCCGAGAGATGGGGGCCGGGGGCAGAGAGAGGGGGGCCGTGGGCAGAGAGAGGGGGGCCGGGGGGAGAGACAGGGGGGCCGGGGGCAGAGAGAGGGGGGCCGGGGGAAGAGAGAGGTGGGCCGGGGGCAGAGAGAGGGGGGCCGGGGACAGAGAGAGGGGGGCCGGGGGGATGAGAGAGGAGGGCTGCGGGGAGAGAGAGGGGGCCGGGGGGAGAGAGAGGGGGGCCGTGGGGAGATAAAGGGGGGCCGGGGGGAGAGAGAGGGGGCCGTGGGCAGAGAGAGGGGGGCCGGGGGCAGAGAGAGGGGGGCCGAGGGCAGAGAGAGGGGGGCCGGGGGCAGAGAGAGGGGGGCCGTGGGCAGAGAGAGGGGGGCCGGGGGGAGAGACAGGGGTGCCGGGGGCAGAGAGAGGGGGGCCGGGGGCAGAGAGAGGTGGGCCAAGGGCAGAGAGAGGGGGGCCGGGGACCGAGAGAGCGGGGCCGGGGGGAGAGAGAGGGGGGCAGGGGGCAGAGAGAGGGGGGCCGGGGGCAGAGAGACGGTGGCCGAGGGCAGAGAGAGGGGGGCCGGGGGCAGAGAGAGGGGGGCCAGGGGCAGAGAGAAGGGGGCCGGGGGGAGAGAGAGGGGGGGCGGGGGGAGAGAGAAGGGGGCCGGGGGGAGAGAGAGGAGGGCCGGAGGGAGAGAGAGGGGGGCCGTGGGGAGAGAGAGGGGGGCCGTGGGGAGAGAGAGGGGAGCCGGGGGGAGAGAGAGTGGGGGCCGGCGGGAGAGAGAGTGGGGCCGTGGGGAGAAAGAGGGGGGCCGGGGGGAGAGAGAGGGGGGCCGGGGGGAAAGAGAGGGGGGCCGTGGGGAGAGAGAGGGGGGGCCGTGGGGAGAGAGAGGGGGGCCGTGGCGAGAGAGAGGGGGGCCGTGGGGAGAGAAAAAGGGGTCGTGTGGAGAGAGAGGGGGGCCGGGGGCAGAGAGAGGGGGACCGGGGGGAGAGAGAGGGGGCCGGGGGGATAGAGAGGGGGGCCGAGGGCAGAGAGAGGGGGGCCGGGGGGAGAGAAAGGGGGCCGGGGGGAGAGAGAGGGGGGCCGGGGGGAAAGAGAGGGGGGCTGGGGGGAGAGAGAGGGGGGCCAGGGCGAGAGAGACGGGGGCCGGTGGGAGAGAGAGGGGGGCCGTGGGGAGAGAGAAGGGGGCCGTGGAGAGAGAGAGGGGGGCCGTGGGGAGAGAGAGGGGGGCCGTGGGGAGAGAGAGGGGGGCGGTGGGGAGATACAGGGGGGCCGGGGGGAGAGAGAGGGGGGCCGGGGGCAGAGAGAGGGGGGCCGGGGGCAGAGAGAGGGGGGCCGAGGGCAGAGAGAGGGGGGCTGGGGGCAGAGAGAGGGGGGCCGGGGGCAGAGAGAGGGGGGCCGGGGGGAGAGAGAGGGGGGCTGTGGGGAGAGAGAGGGGGGCCGTGGGGAGAGAGAGGGGAGCCGGGGGGAGAGAGAGGGGGGCCGTGGGGAGAGAGAAGGGGGCCGTGGGAAGAGAGAGGGGAGCCGGGGGGAGAGAGAGGGGGGCCGGCGGGAGAGAGAGGGGAGCCGTGGGGAGAAAGAGGAGGGCCGGGGGGAGAGAGAGGGGGGACGTGGGGAGAGAGAGGGGGGCCGTGGGGAGAGAGAAAGGGGCCGTGTGGAGAGAGAGGGGGGCCGTGTGAAGAGAGAGGGGGGTCGGGGGGAGAGAGAGGGGGGCCGGGAGCAGAGAGAGGGGGGCCGGCGGGAGAGAGAGGGGCCGGGGGGAGAGAGAGGGGCCGGGGGGATAGAGAGGGGGGCCGGGGGCAGAGAGAGGGGGGCCGAGGGGAGAGAGAGGGGGGACGTGGGGAGAGAGAGGGGGGCCGTGTGAAGAGAGAGGGGGGTCGGGGGGAGAGAGAGGGGGGCCGGGAGCAGAGAGAGGGGGGCCGGCGGGAGAGAGAGGGGCCGGGGGGAGAGAGAGGGGCCGGGGGATAGAGAGGGGGGCCGGGGGCAGAGAGAGGGGGGCCGAGGGGAGAGAGAGGGGGGACGTGGGGAGAGAGAGGGGGGCCGTGTGAAGAGAGAGGGGGGTCGGGGGAGAGAGAGGGGGGCCGGGAGCAGAGAGAGGGGGGCCGGCAGGAAAGAGAGGGGCCGGGGGGATAGAGAGGGGGGCCGGGGGCAGAGAGAGGGGACCGGGGGGAGAGAGAGGGGGGCCGTGGGGAGAGAGAGGGGGGCCGTGGCGAGAGAGAGGGGGGCCGTGGGGAGAGAAAAAGGGGTCGTGTGGAGAGAGAGGGGGGCCGGGGGCAGAGAGAGGGGGACCAGGGGGAGAGAGAGGGGGGCCGGGGGGATAGAGAGGGGGGCCGAGGGCAGAGAGAGGGGGGCCGGGGGGAGAGAGAGGGGGGCCGGGGGGAGAGAGAGGGGGGCCGGGGGAAAGAGAGGGGGGCTGGGGGGAGAGAGAGGGGGGCCAGGGCGAGAGAGAGGGGGGCCGGTGGGAGAGAGAGGGGGGCCGTGGGGAGAGAGAAGGGGGCCGTGGAGAGAGAGAGGGGGGCCGTGGGGAGAGAGAGGGGGGCCGTGGGGAGAGAGAGGGGGGCGGTGGGGAGATAGAGGGGGGCCGGGGGGAGAAGGAGGGGGCCGGGGGCAGAGAGAGGGGGGCCGGGGCAGAGAGAGGGGGGCCGAGGGCAGAGAGAGGGGGGCTGGGGGCAGAGAGAGGGGGGCCGGGGGCAGAGAGAGGGGGGCCGGGGGGAGAGAGAGGGGGGCTGTGGGGAGAGAGAGAGGGGCCGTGGGGAGAGAGAGGGGAGCCGGGGGGAGAGAGAGGGGGGCCGGCGGGAGAGAGAGGGGAGCCGTGGGGAGAAAGAGGAGGGCCGGGGGGAGAGAGAGGGGGGACGTGGGGAGAGAGAGGGGGGCCGTGGGGAGAGAGAAAGGGCCGTGTGGAGAGAGAGGGGGGCCGTGTGAAGAGAGAGGGGGGTCGGGGGGAGAGAGAGGGGGGCCGGGAGCAGAGAGAGGGGGGCCGGCGGGAGAGAGAGGGGCCGGGGGGAGAGAGAGGCGCCGGGGGGATAGAGAGGGGGGCCGGGGGCAGAGAGAGGGGGGCCGAGGGGAGAGAGAGGGGGGACGTGGGGAGAGAGAGGGGGGCCGTGTGAAGAGAGAGGGGGGTCGGGGGGAGAGAGAGGGGGGCCGGGAGCAGAGAGAGGGGGGGCCGGCGGGAGAGAGAGGGGCCGGGGGGAGAGAGAGGGGCCGGGGGGATAGAGAGGGGGGCCGGGGGCTGAGAGAGGGGGCCGAGGGGAGAGAGAGGGGGGACGTGGGGAGAGAGAGGGGGGCCGTGTGGAGAGAGAGGGGGGCCGTGTGAAGAGAGAGGGGGGTCGGGGGGAGAGAGAGGGGGCCGGGAGCAGAGAGAGGGGGGCCGGCAGGAGAGAGAGAGGGGCGGGGGGATAGAGAGGGGGGCCGGGGGCAGAGAGAGGGGGGCCGAGGGGAGAGAGAGGGGGGACGTGGGGAGAGAGAGGGGGCCGTGGGGAGAGAGAGGGGGGCCGTGGCGAGAGAGAGGGGGGCCGTGGGGAGAGAAAAAGGGGTCGTGTGGAGAGAGAGGGGGGCCGGGGGCAGAGAGAGGGGGACCGGGGGAGAGAGAGGGGGGCCGGGGGGGATAGAGAGGGGGGCCGAGGGCAGAGAGAGGGGGGCCGGGGGGAGAGAGAGGGGGGCCGGGGGGAGAGAGAGGGGGGCCGGGGGGAAAGAGAGGGGGGCTGGGGGGAGAGAGAGGGGGGCCAGGGCGAGAGAGAGGGGGGCCGGGGGCAGAGAGAGGGGGGCCGGGGGGAGAGAGAGGGGGGCTGTGGGGAGAGAGAGGGGGGCCGTGGGGAGAGAGAGGGGAGCCGGGGGGAGAGAGAGGGGGGCCGTGGGGAGAGAGAGGGGGGCCGTGGGAAGAGAGAGGGGAGCCGGGGGGAGAGAGAGGGGGGCCGGCGGGAGAGAGAGGGGAGCCGTGGGGAGAAAGAGGAGGGCCGGGGGGAGAGAGAGGGGGACGTGGGGAGAGAGAGGGGGCCGTGGGGAGAGAGAAAGGGGCCGTGTGGAGAGAGAGGGGGGCCGTGTGAAGAGAGAGGGGGGTCGGGGGGAGAGAGAGGGGGGCCGGGAGCAGAGAGAGGGGGGCCGGCGGGAGAGAGAGGGGCCGGGGGGAGAGAGAGGGGCCGGGGGGATAGAGAGGGGGGCCGGGGGCAGAGAGAGGGGGGCCGAGGGGAGAGAGAGGGGGGACGTGGGGAGAGAGAGGGGGGCCGTGTGAAGAGAGAGGGGGGTCGGGGGGAGAGGAAGGGGGGCCGGGAGCAGAGAGAGGGGGGCCGGCGGGAGAGAGAGGGGCCGGGGGGAGAGAGAGGGGCCGGGGGGATAGAGAGGGGGGCCGGGGGCAGAGAGAGGGGGGCCGAGGGGAGAGAGAGGGGGGACGTGGGGAGAGAGAGGGGGGCCGTGTGAAGAGAGAGGGGGGTCGGGGGGAGAGAGAGGGGGGCCGGGAGCAGAGAGAGGGGGGCCGGCAGGAAAGAGAGGGGCCGGGGGGATAGAGAGGGGGGCCGGGGGCAGAGAGAGGGGGACCGGGGGGAGAGAGAGGGGGGCTGTGGGGAGAGAGAGGGGGGCCGTGGCGAGAGAGAGGGGGGCCGTGGGGAGAGAAAAAGGGGTCGTGTGGAGAGAGAGGGGGGCCGGGGGCAGAGAGAGGGGGACCAGGGGGAGAGAGAGGGGGGCCGGGGGGATAGAGAGGGGGGCCGAGGGCAGAGAGAGGGGGGCCGGGGGGAGAGAGAGGGGGGCCGGGGGGAGAGAGAGGGGGGCCGGGGGGAAAGAGAGGGGGGCTGGGGGGAGAGAGAGGGGGGCCAGGGCGAGAGAGAGGGGGGCCGGTGGGAGAGAGAGGGGGGCCGTGGGGAGAGAGAAGGGGGCCGTGGAGAGAGAGAGGGGGGCCGTGGGGAGAGAGAGGGGGGCCGTGGGGAGAGAGAGGGGGGCGGTGGGGAGATAGAGGGGGGCCGGGGGGAGAGAGAGGGGGGCCGGGGGCAGAGAGAGGGGGGCCGGGGGCAGAGAGAGGGGGGCCGAGGGCAGAGAGAGGGGGGCTGGGGGCAGAGAGAGGGGGGCCGGGGGCAGAGAGAGGGGGGCCGGGGGGAGAGAGAGGGGGGCTGTGGGGAGAGAGAGAGGGGCCGTGGGGAGAGAGAGGGGAGCCGGGGGGAGAGAGAGGGGGGCCGGCGGGAGAGAGAGGGGAGCCGTGGGGAGAAAGAGGAGGGCCGGGGGGAGAGAGAGGGGGGACGTGGGGAGAGAGAGGGGGGCCGTGGGGAGAGAGAAAGGGGCCGTGTGGAGAGAGAGGGGGGCCGTGTGAAGAGAGAGGGGGGTCGGGGGGAGAGAGAGGGGGGCCGGGAGCAGAGAGAGGGGGGCCGGCGGGAGAGAGAGGGGCCGGGGGGAGAGAGAGGCGCCGGGGGGATAGAGAGGGGGGCCGGGGGCAGAGAGAGGGGGGCCGAGGGGAGAGAGAGGGGGGACGTGGGGAGAGAGAGGGGGGCCGTGTGAAGAGAGAGGGGGGTCGGGGGGAGAGAGAGGGGGGCCGGGAGCAGAGAGAGGAGGGCCGGCGGGAGAGAGAGGGGCCGGGGGGAGAGAGAGGGGCCGGGGGGATAGAGAGGGGGGCCGGGGGCTGAGAGAGGGGGGCCGAGGGGAGAGAGAGGGGGGACGTGGGGAGAGAGAGGGGGGCCGTGTGGAGAGAGAGGGGGGCCGTGTGAAGAGAGAGGGGGGTCGGGGGGAGAGAGAGGGGGGCCGGGAGCAGAGAGAGGGGGGCCGGCAGGAGAGAGAGGGGCCGGGGGGATAGAGAGGGGGGCCGGGGGCAGAGAGAGGGGGACCGGGGGGAGAGAGAGGGGGGCCGTGGGGAGAGAGAGGGGGGCCGTGGCGAGAGAGAGGGGGGCCGTGGGGAGAGAAAAAGGGGTCGTGTGGAGAGAGAGGGGGGCCGGGGGCAGAGAGAGGGGGACCGGGGGGAGAGAGAGGGGGGCCGGGGGGATAGAGAGGGGGGCCGAGGGCAGAGAGAGGGGGGCCGGGGGGAGAGAGAGGGGGGCCGGGGGGAGAGAGAGGGGGGCCGGGGGGAAAGAGAGGGGGGCTGGGGGGAGAGAGAGGGGGGCCAGGGCGAGAGAGAGGGGGGCCGGTGGGAGAGAGAGGGGGGCCGTGGGGAGAGAGAAGGGGGCCGTGGAGAGAGAGAGGGGGGCCGTGGGGAGAGAGAGGGGGGCCGTGGGGAGAGAGAGGGGGGCGGTGGGGAGATAGAGGGGGGCCGGGGGGAGAGAGAGGGGGGCCGGGGGCAGAGAGAGGGGGGCCGGGGGCAGAGAGAGGGGGGCCGAGGGCAGAGAGAGGGGGGCTGGGGGCAGAGAGAGGGGGGCCGGGGGCAGAGAGAGGGGGGCCGGGGGGAGAGAGAGGGGGGCTGTGGGGAGAGAGAGAGGGGCCGTGGGGAGAGAGAGGGGAGCCGGGGGGACAGAGAGGGGGGCCGTGGGGAGAGAGAGGGGGGCCGTGGGAAGAGAGAGGGGAGCCGGGGGGAGAGAGAGGGGGGCCGGCGGGAGAGAGAGGGGAGCCGTGGGGAGAAAGAGGAGGGCCGGGGGGAGAGAGAGGGGGGACGTGGGGAGAGAGAGGGGGGCCGTGGGGAGAGAGAAAGGGGCCGTGTGGAGAGAGAGGGGGGCCGTGTGAAGAGAGAGGGGGGTCGGGGGGAGAGAGAGGGGGGCCGGGAGCAGAGAGAGGGGGGCCGGCGGGAGAGAGAGGGGCCGGGGGGAGAGAGAGGCGCCGGGGGGATAGAGAGGGGGGCCGGGGGGAGAGAGAGGGGGGCAGGGGGCAGAGAGAGGGGGGCCGGGGGCAGAGAGACGGTGGCCGAGGGCAGAGAGAGGGGGGCCGGGGGCAGAGAGAGGGGGGCCAGGGGCAGAGAGAAGGGGGCCGGGGGGAGAGAGAGGGGGGGCGGGGGGAGAGAGAAGGGGGCCGGGGGGAGAGAGAGGAGGGCCGGAGGGAGAGAGAGGGGGGCCGTGGGGAGAGAGAGGGGGGCCGTGGGGAGAGAGAGGGGAGCCGGGGGGAGAGAGAGTGGGGGCCGGCGGGAGAGAGAGTGGGGCCGTGGGGAGAAAGAGGGGGGCCGGGGGGAGAGAGAGGGGGGCCGGGGGGAAAGAGAGGGGGGCCGTGGGGAGAGAGAGGGGGGCCGTGGGGAGAGAGAGGGGGGCCGTGGCGAGAGAGAGGGGGGCCGTGGGGAGAGAAAAAGGGGTCGTGTGGAGAGAGAGGGGGGCCGGGGGCAGAGAGAGGGGGACCGGGGGGAGAGAGAGGGGGGCCGGGGGGATAGAGAGGGGGGCCGAGGGCAGAGAGAGGGGGGCCGGGGGGAGAGAGAGGGGGGCCGGGGGGAGAGAGAGGGGGGCCGGGGGGAAAGAGAGGGGGGCTGGGGGGAGAGAGAGGGGGGCCAGGGCGAGAGAGACGGGGGCCGGTGGGAGAGAGAGGGGGGCCGTGGGGAGAGAGAAGGGGGCCGTGGAGAGAGAGAGGGGGGCCGTGGGGAGAGAGAGGGGGGCCGTGGGGAGAGAGAGGGGGGCGGTGGGGAGATAGAGGGGGGCCGGGGGGAGAGAGAGGGGGGCCGGGGGCAGAGAGAGGGGGGCCGGGGGCAGAGAGAGGGGGGCCGAGGGCAGAGAGAGGGGGGCTGGGGGCAGAGAGAGGGGGGCCGGGGGCAGAGAGAGGGGGGCCGGGGGGAGAGAGAGGGGGGCTGTGGGGAGAGAGAGGGGGGCCGTGGGGAGAGAGAGGGGAGCCGGGGGGAGAGAGAGGGGGGCCGTGGGGAGAGAGAGGGGGGCCGTGGGAAGAGAGAGGGGAGCCGGGGGGAGAGAGAGGGGGGCCGGCGGGAGAGAGAGGGGAGCCGTGGGGAGAAAGAGGAGGGCCGGGGGGAGAGGGAGGGGGGACGTGGGGAGAGAGAGGGGGGCCGTGGGGAGAGAGAAAGGGGCCGTGTGGAGAGAGAGGGGGGCCGTGTGAAGAGAGAGGGGGGTCGGGGGGAGAGAGAGGGGGGCCGGGAGCAGAGAGAGGGGGGCCGGCGGGAGAGAGAGGGGCCGGGGGGAGAGAGAGGGGCCGGGGGGATAGAGAGGGGGGCCGGGGGCAGAGAGAGGGGGGCCGAGGGGAGAGAGAGGGGGGACGTGGGGAGAGAGAGGGGGGCCGTGTGAAGAGAGAGGGGGGTCGGGGGGAGAGAGAGGGGGGCCGGGAGCAGAGAGAGGGGGGCCGGCGGGAGAGAGAGGGGGGCAGGCGGGAGAGAGAGGGGGCCGGGGGGAGAGAGAGGGGGGCCGGGGGGAGAGAGAGGAGGGCCGGGGGCAGAGAGAGGGGGGCCGGGGGCAGAGAGAGGGGGGCCGGGGGCAGAGGAGAGGGGGGCCAGGGGGAGAGAGAGGGGGGCCGGGGGCAGAGAGAGGGGGGCTGGGGGCAGAGAGAGGGGGGACGGGGGCAGATAGAGGGGGCCCGGGGGCAGAGAGAGGGGGGCCAGGGGGAGAGAGAGGGGGGCCGCAGGGAGAGAGAGGGGGCCGGGGGGAGAGAGAGGGGGGCCGGGGCGAGAGAGAGGGGGGCCGGTGGGAGAGAAAGGGGGGCCGGGGAGAGAGAGAGGGGGGCCGGGGGGAGAAAGAGGGCGGCCTGGGGAGAGAGAGGGGGGGCCGGTGGGAGAGAGAGGGGGCCGGGGAGAGAGAGAGGGGGGCCGGGGGGAGAGAGAGGGGGGCCGG